>NW_027207778.1:0-97206 GCF_963455315.2 Globicephala melas
CCCCAGGGCTCCCCCAACCGCGCTGCACAGATCCTGCCCTGACCATAGTCACCATGTTGATCCCCACGTTGAGCAAGATGAAGCTGACCGGGATCAGAAGAATTGAGTATCCTTGCTCCTGGCATTTCCTGGGGATGGGGCCAGTGAACGGCTCGGCTCGGTAGTAGTTTCGCTCACCCATGGCCGTTGGTCCCAGGACTGCCTGGGCCCTCTGCCCTCCAGTTTTAACTGGGAGCCAGACTGGGTCATAATGGGGCAGGTGGTGAGGTCACAGTGAGGGAGGGGGATGAAAAGGAGGGCCCAGAGTGGCATTCCCTGGTAACCAGGGTCAGGTAAGCTGAGCCTGGACAGTCAAACAGGGCCCGGTGGCCGGCATACATCCCCTCGAGCGGTCATTCATTCGCTCACCGCCCGCTGACTCACTTGTTCAAATGACACATTGCGTCTCTTGGCCCCTCTTGAGACTAGGAAGACCTTGGCCTCAGAGGCCTGCTGAAGGCCTGGCTGGAGTCCAGAGCCTCAGCCTTCTTCATGCCCTTCACTGGGCCTGGAGCTGGACCTGCCCAGATGTGGAACCTCCCAGTTTGGAAGCAACTTCTTGTATGAGGCTCTCTGTGGACAGGGACAGCTGAGACACAGAGGAGGTGCCCAGAGACCAGGGGTTTGGAGTCTGCAGCTGCAGATGTACTTAGTGCATGGTATAGGACCAGGAGGGGCCTGCTGGCAGAACTGTGGCCACTAAACCAAAGGGACCCTCAGGCCAAGAAGGGGACACTGGCTTCTTATTGCAGGAAGCCAAGCGCAGGGACCCAGGCTGGCAGAAGGAGTGGCGCTTCCAAGCCACAGACCACCAATGTTTCCTGGACTCTGGCGCTCTTTATTCCTCTCTCCATGCCCTGCCGCCCCCTGCCCCTGCCCCCACTTGCTGCTGGTAAGTTCATTTTCCCAGTCTGGCTCCCGTGCAGAGAGGGCCTGGAGGCCGAGGTGGAAGGTAGCAGCGAGTTGGCCCGCGCTTGGCCCTCCTGCGGTTGCCGCTTCAGCACCAGACTGTCATACACCTGGTAGTTGGCATTGCCTCCCGGGTTCCGGCTGAGTGGCATGAAGGTGGGCGGGGGTGGAGGGTGCTCGGTAGCCTGGACGTCGGGCAGGAGGTGAGAGGGGCGGAGGAGCAGCGCTGAGCTGGGAGCCGGGGCCCGCTGGTCCGAGGCCTCGGCCAGTACCGTGAGGGAGGCGGAGGTGGCCACAGGGCGCCGCAAGGGCAGGATCTCAGCCCATTCGGCCGCCGGGTGCCGCACCTCGTGGGGATCGCGGGAGTAATCCAAGTGTCCCGTGGAGGGATGCAGGCTGCGGTTGGACTCGCTGTGAGCACAGCTGGGGAGGCTACGTCTGTGGGCCGGTGGGGTGTCGCGCTACCAGGCGTCGGGCCGGTAGACCCGAGGCACCAGAGCGGATGGAGGCTCAGAGCCCTCCAGACCCAGACTCCGCCATGGGCCCAGTTGCCGTCCTTTCGGCCCGCGAGCCCCTCGACCTGCACCTGGCCGCCCCCACCGGCGCCCAGCCCCGGCGCCGCCACCTGTGTGCCGGTGTGTCCCTCCACAGCTCCCTCCGACAAAAGCCCCACCCCCACCCCGCCCCTCTGGCGTGTCACCGCGGCCGGGTGCGGGAGCGGGATCGAGGGCAGGGGCCGCTTCCCCGGGCCTGCCGGCCACCAGGGGCGGGGTCCTGAGCTCGGCGGGGGGTGTGGGGGCAAGGGTGGCCTTGCCGGGGCTGAGGGGCCGTGGCGACTCAATGGTGGCTCCCGGTGGCTTCGGGCCAGCTGCTGTCGGGCAGGAGGGCCGGCCCGGGCTGCGGCCGGGCTGCGCCTAGGGCCGCGTGGGCGGGCAGGGCCGATGCCCAAGGGACCGCGGGCCCCGGGCCCTGAAGCCTCCGGGGCCACGTCCCTGTGAGCGACGTGCGGGATCTTGGGCGGGGCGCCAAGCGCCGAAGGGTTTGCTGGGTCACGGCCGCCCTGGGCTGGGAGGTGGTCGCCAAACCCTCCGCCGCCGCCCGATACCCGAGACCTCCGTTGCCCCTGCCTGGGCGGGCGAGGGGGCCCTGCCGGGGCGGGCCGGCCGCCAGGCTGGCGTTAAGGCGCCAGCGCCAGCGAAACTGGGCCTCAAGAGGCCGCCCGCGGCCCCCCGCCCCCGTCTACGGCCATACCACCCTGAACGCGCCCGATCTCGTCTGATCTCGGAAGCTAAGCAGGGTCGGGCCTGGTTAGTACTTGGATGGGAGACCGCCTGGGAATACCGGGTGCTGTAGGCTTTTTGCCTCCCGCTCCGCCCGCCTTCTCCTTTACTCGCCCGCGGCGGGGGGGCCGCCGGCTCCGCCCCCGCCGAGCCCCGCTGCAGGCAGTAGTCAAGGTGGGTTTACCTGCCCGAGCAGGAAGCTTGGGCGATGGCAGAAGTGGGAAGAAACTCTTGAGCACAGGTTCTTGGGATCCACGGAGCAGCGCATGCACATGCGATGGGTGCCTACACAGCTGGCTTGCTTGTCTGTGGGGAAAGGCGAGATGGGTCAGGGCCTGGGTTCCTGAGGGGCTGAGAATCAAGGCAGGGATAGAAGAAAGGGGACAGGCCCACATCCCCTGAACCCACGCCGGCGCCCACTCACCTTTGTGGAAAATACGATTGAAAAGTGCCCGCAAGAATCTCTTCAGATGCCTCCAGAGTTGAGGGAAGAAGGGGAGGGGGGAGGCCGGGAGCAGGGTGAGCCCTGAAATCCAACCCTTGTCCCGGTCACACCCCAGCAGCCCTCCCACCTCAGCCCCTTCAAGACCCCAGGGCTCCCCCAACCGCGCTGCACAGATCCTGCCCTGACCATAGTCACCATGTTGATCCCCACGTTGAGCAAGATGAAGCTGACCGGGATCAGAAGAATTGAGTATCCTTGCTCCTGGCATTTCCTGGGGATGGGGCCAGTGAACGGCTCGGCTCGGTAGTAGTTTCGCTCACCCATGGCCGTTGGTCCCAGGACTGCCTGGGCCCTCTGCCCTCCAGTTTTAACTGGGAGCCAGACTGGGTCATAATGGGGCAGGTGGTGAGGTCACAGTGAGGGAGGGGGATGAAAAGGAGGGCCCAGAGTGGCATTCCCTGGTAACCAGGGTCAGGTAAGCTGAGCCTGGACAGTCAAACAGGGCCCGGTGGCCGGCATACATCCCCTCGAGCGGTCATTCATTCGCTCACCGCCCGCTGACTCACTTGTTCAAATGACACATTGCGTCTCTTGGCCCCTCTTGAGACTAGGAAGACCTTGGCCTCAGAGGCCTGCTGAAGGCCTGGCTGGAGTCCAGAGCCTCAGCCTTCTTCATGCCCTTCACTGGGCCTGGAGCTGGACCTGCCCAGATGTGGAACCTCCCAGTTTGGAAGCAACTTCTTGTATGAGGCTCTCTGTGGACAGGGACAGCTGAGACACAGAGGAGGTGCCCAGAGACCAGGGGTTTGGAGTCTGCAGCTGCAGATGTACTTAGTGCATGGTATAGGACCAGGAGGGGCCTGCTGGCAGAACTGTGGCCACTAAACCAAAGGGACCCTCAGGCCAAGAAGGGGACACTGGCTTCTTATTGCAGGAAGCCAAGCGCAGGGACCCAGGCTGGCAGAAGGAGTGGCGCTTCCAAGCCACAGACCACCAATGTTTCCTGGACTCTGGCGCTCTTTATTCCTCTCTCCATGCCCTGCCGCCCCCTGCCCCTGCCCCCACTTGCTGCTGGTAAGTTCATTTTCCCAGTCTGGCTCCCGTGCAGAGAGGGCCTGGAGGCCGAGGTGGAAGGTAGCAGCGAGTTGGCCCGCGCTTGGCCCTCCTGCGGTTGCCGCTTCAGCACCAGACTGTCATACACCTGGTAGTTGGCATTGCCTCCCGGGTTCCGGCTGAGTGGCATGAAGGTGGGCGGGGGTGGAGGGTGCTCGGTAGCCTGGACGTCGGGCAGGAGGTGAGAGGGGCGGAGGAGCAGCGCTGAGCTGGGAGCCGGGGCCCGCTGGTCCGAGGCCTCGGCCAGTACCGTGAGGGAGGCGGAGGTGGCCACAGGGCGCCGCAAGGGCAGGATCTCAGCCCATTCGGCCGCCGGGTGCCGCACCTCGTGGGGATCGCGGGAGTAATCCAAGTGTCCCGTGGAGGGATGCAGGCTGCGGTTGGACTCGCTGTGAGCACAGCTGGGGAGGCTACGTCTGTGGGCCGGTGGGGTGTCGCGCTACCAGGCGTCGGGCCGGTAGACCCGAGGCACCAGAGCGGATGGAGGCTCAGAGCCCTCCAGACCCAGACTCCGCCATGGGCCCAGTTGCCGTCCTTTCGGCCCGCGAGCCCCTCGACCTGCACCTGGCCGCCCCCACCGGCGCCCAGCCCCGGCGCCGCCACCTGTGTGCCGGTGTGTCCCTCCACAGCTCCCTCCGACAAAAGCCCCACCCCCACCCCGCCCCTCTGGCGTGTCACCGCGGCCGGGTGCGGGAGCGGGATCGAGGGCAGGGGCCGCTTCCCCGGGCCTGCCGGCCACCAGGGGCGGGGTCCTGAGCTCGGCGGGGGGTGTGGGGGCAAGGGTGGCCTTGCCGGGGCTGAGGGGCCGTGGCGACTCAATGGTGGCTCCCGGTGGCTTCGGGCCAGCTGCTGTCGGGCAGGAGGGCCGGCCCGGGCTGCGGCCGGGCTGCGCCTAGGGCCGCGTGGGCGGGCAGGGCCGATGCCCAAGGGACCGCGGGCCCCGGGCCCTGAAGCCTCCGGGGCCACGTCCCTGTGAGCGACGTGCGGGATCTTGGGCGGGGCGCCAAGCGCCGAAGGGTTTGCTGGGTCACGGCCGCCCTGGGCTGGGAGGTGGTCGCCAAACCCTCCGCCGCCGCCCGATACCCGAGACCTCCGTTGCCCCTGCCTGGGCGGGCGAGGGGGCCCTGCCGGGGCGGGCCGGCCGCCAGGCTGGCGTTAAGGCGCCAGCGCCAGCGAAACTGGGCCTCAAGAGGCCGCCCGCGGCCCCCCGCCCCCGTCTACGGCCATACCACCCTGAACGCGCCCGATCTCGTCTGATCTCGGAAGCTAAGCAGGGTCGGGCCTGGTTAGTACTTGGATGGGAGACCGCCTGGGAATACCGGGTGCTGTAGGCTTTTTGCCTCCCGCTCCGCCCGCCTTCTCCTTTACTCGCCCGCGGCGGG
Source organism: Globicephala melas (assembly GCF_963455315.2). Taxonomy (NCBI): domain Eukaryota; kingdom Metazoa; phylum Chordata; class Mammalia; order Artiodactyla; family Delphinidae; genus Globicephala; species Globicephala melas. The sequence continues at coordinate 5,169 of NW_027207778.1, forward strand.
GGGGCCGCCGGCTCCGCCCCCGCCGAGCCCCGCTGCAGGCAGTAGTCAAGGTGGGTTTACCTGCCCGAGCAGGAAGCTTGGGCGATGGCAGAAGTGGGAAGAAACTCTTGAGCACAGGTTCTTGGGATCCACGGAGCAGCGCATGCACATGCGATGGGTGCCTACACAGCTGGCTTGCTTGTCTGTGGGGAAAGGCGAGATGGGTCAGGGCCTGGGTTCCTGAGGGGCTGAGAATCAAGGCAGGGATAGAAGAAAGGGGACAGGCCCACATCCCCTGAACCCACGCCGGCGCCCACTCACCTTTGTGGAAAATACGATTGAAAAGTGCCCGCAAGAATCTCTTCAGATGCCTCCAGAGTTGAGGGAAGAAGGGGAGGGGGGAGGCCGGGAGCAGGGTGAGCCCTGAAATCCAACCCTTGTCCCGGTCACACCCCAGCAGCCCTCCCACCTCAGCCCCTTCAAGACCCCAGGGCTCCCCCAACCGCGCTGCACAGATCCTGCCCTGACCATAGTCACCATGTTGATCCCCACGTTGAGCAAGATGAAGCTGACCGGGATCAGAAGAATTGAGTATCCTTGCTCCTGGCATTTCCTGGGGATGGGGCCAGTGAACGGCTCGGCTCGGTAGTAGTTTCGCTCACCCATGGCCGTTGGTCCCAGGACTGCCTGGGCCCTCTGCCCTCCAGTTTTAACTGGGAGCCAGACTGGGTCATAATGGGGCAGGTGGTGAGGTCACAGTGAGGGAGGGGGATGAAAAGGAGGGCCCAGAGTGGCATTCCCTGGTAACCAGGGTCAGGTAAGCTGAGCCTGGACAGTCAAACAGGGCCCGGTGGCCGGCATACATCCCCTCGAGCGGTCATTCATTCGCTCACCGCCCGCTGACTCACTTGTTCAAATGACACATTGCGTCTCTTGGCCCCTCTTGAGACTAGGAAGACCTTGGCCTCAGAGGCCTGCTGAAGGCCTGGCTGGAGTCCAGAGCCTCAGCCTTCTTCATGCCCTTCACTGGGCCTGGAGCTGGACCTGCCCAGATGTGGAACCTCCCAGTTTGGAAGCAACTTCTTGTATGAGGCTCTCTGTGGACAGGGACAGCTGAGACACAGAGGAGGTGCCCAGAGACCAGGGGTTTGGAGTCTGCAGCTGCAGATGTACTTAGTGCATGGTATAGGACCAGGAGGGGCCTGCTGGCAGAACTGTGGCCACTAAACCAAAGGGACCCTCAGGCCAAGAAGGGGACACTGGCTTCTTATTGCAGGAAGCCAAGCGCAGGGACCCAGGCTGGCAGAAGGAGTGGCGCTTCCAAGCCACAGACCACCAATGTTTCCTGGACTCTGGCGCTCTTTATTCCTCTCTCCATGCCCTGCCGCCCCCTGCCCCTGCCCCCACTTGCTGCTGGTAAGTTCATTTTCCCAGTCTGGCTCCCGTGCAGAGAGGGCCTGGAGGCCGAGGTGGAAGGTAGCAGCGAGTTGGCCCGCGCTTGGCCCTCCTGCGGTTGCCGCTTCAGCACCAGACTGTCATACACCTGGTAGTTGGCATTGCCTCCCGGGTTCCGGCTGAGTGGCATGAAGGTGGGCGGGGGTGGAGGGTGCTCGGTAGCCTGGACGTCGGGCAGGAGGTGAGAGGGGCGGAGGAGCAGCGCTGAGCTGGGAGCCGGGGCCCGCTGGTCCGAGGCCTCGGCCAGTACCGTGAGGGAGGCGGAGGTGGCCACAGGGCGCCGCAAGGGCAGGATCTCAGCCCATTCGGCCGCCGGGTGCCGCACCTCGTGGGGATCGCGGGAGTAATCCAAGTGTCCCGTGGAGGGATGCAGGCTGCGGTTGGACTCGCTGTGAGCACAGCTGGGGAGGCTACGTCTGTGGGCCGGTGGGGTGTCGCGCTACCAGGCGTCGGGCCGGTAGACCCGAGGCACCAGAGCGGATGGAGGCTCAGAGCCCTCCAGACCCAGACTCCGCCATGGGCCCAGTTGCCGTCCTTTCGGCCCGCGAGCCCCTCGACCTGCACCTGGCCGCCCCCACCGGCGCCCAGCCCCGGCGCCGCCACCTGTGTGCCGGTGTGTCCCTCCACAGCTCCCTCCGACAAAAGCCCCACCCCCACCCCGCCCCTCTGGCGTGTCACCGCGGCCGGGTGCGGGAGCGGGATCGAGGGCAGGGGCCGCTTCCCCGGGCCTGCCGGCCACCAGGGGCGGGGTCCTGAGCTCGGCGGGGGGTGTGGGGGCAAGGGTGGCCTTGCCGGGGCTGAGGGGCCGTGGCGACTCAATGGTGGCTCCCGGTGGCTTCGGGCCAGCTGCTGTCGGGCAGGAGGGCCGGCCCGGGCTGCGGCCGGGCTGCGCCTAGGGCCGCGTGGGCGGGCAGGGCCGATGCCCAAGGGACCGCGGGCCCCGGGCCCTGAAGCCTCCGGGGCCACGTCCCTGTGAGCGACGTGCGGGATCTTGGGCGGGGCGCCAAGCGCCGAAGGGTTTGCTGGGTCACGGCCGCCCTGGGCTGGGAGGTGGTCGCCAAACCCTCCGCCGCCGCCCGATACCCGAGACCTCCGTTGCCCCTGCCTGGGCGGGCGAGGGGGCCCTGCCGGGGCGGGCCGGCCGCCAGGCTGGCGTTAAGGCGCCAGCGCCAGCGAAACTGGGCCTCAAGAGGCCGCCCGCGGCCCCCCGCCCCCGTCTACGGCCATACCACCCTGAACGCGCCCGATCTCGTCTGATCTCGGAAGCTAAGCAGGGTCGGGCCTGGTTAGTACTTGGATGGGAGACCGCCTGGGAATACCGGGTGCTGTAGGCTTTTTGCCTCCCGCTCCGCCCGCCTTCTCCTTTACTCGCCCGCGGCGGGGGGGCCGCCGGCTCCGCCCCCGCCGAGCCCCGCTGCAGGCAGTAGTCAAGGTGGGTTTACCTGCCCGAGCAGGAAGCTTGGGCGATGGCAGAAGTGGGAAGAAACTCTTGAGCACAGGTTCTTGGGATCCACGGAGCAGCGCATGCACATGCGATGGGTGCCTACACAGCTGGCTTGCTTGTCTGTGGGGAAAGGCGAGATGGGTCAGGGCCTGGGTTCCTGAGGGGCTGAGAATCAAGGCAGGGATAGAAGAAAGGGGACAGGCCCACATCCCCTGAACCCACGCCGGCGCCCACTCACCTTTGTGGAAAATACGATTGAAAAGTGCCCGCAAGAATCTCTTCAGATGCCTCCAGAGTTGAGGGAAGAAGGGGAGGGGGGAGGCCGGGAGCAGGGTGAGCCCTGAAATCCAACCCTTGTCCCGGTCACACCCCAGCAGCCCTCCCACCTCAGCCCCTTCAAGACCCCAGGGCTCCCCCAACCGCGCTGCACAGATCCTGCCCTGACCATAGTCACCATGTTGATCCCCACGTTGAGCAAGATGAAGCTGACCGGGATCAGAAGAATTGAGTATCCTTGCTCCTGGCATTTCCTGGGGATGGGGCCAGTGAACGGCTCGGCTCGGTAGTAGTTTCGCTCACCCATGGCCGTTGGTCCCAGGACTGCCTGGGCCCTCTGCCCTCCAGTTTTAACTGGGAGCCAGACTGGGTCATAATGGGGCAGGTGGTGAGGTCACAGTGAGGGAGGGGGATGAAAAGGAGGGCCCAGAGTGGCATTCCCTGGTAACCAGGGTCAGGTAAGCTGAGCCTGGACAGTCAAACAGGGCCCGGTGGCCGGCATACATCCCCTCGAGCGGTCATTCATTCGCTCACCGCCCGCTGACTCACTTGTTCAAATGACACATTGCGTCTCTTGGCCCCTCTTGAGACTAGGAAGACCTTGGCCTCAGAGGCCTGCTGAAGGCCTGGCTGGAGTCCAGAGCCTCAGCCTTCTTCATGCCCTTCACTGGGCCTGGAGCTGGACCTGCCCAGATGTGGAACCTCCCAGTTTGGAAGCAACTTCTTGTATGAGGCTCTCTGTGGACAGGGACAGCTGAGACACAGAGGAGGTGCCCAGAGACCAGGGGTTTGGAGTCTGCAGCTGCAGATGTACTTAGTGCATGGTATAGGACCAGGAGGGGCCTGCTGGCAGAACTGTGGCCACTAAACCAAAGGGACCCTCAGGCCAAGAAGGGGACACTGGCTTCTTATTGCAGGAAGCCAAGCGCAGGGACCCAGGCTGGCAGAAGGAGTGGCGCTTCCAAGCCACAGACCACCAATGTTTCCTGGACTCTGGCGCTCTTTATTCCTCTCTCCATGCCCTGCCGCCCCCTGCCCCTGCCCCCACTTGCTGCTGGTAAGTTCATTTTCCCAGTCTGGCTCCCGTGCAGAGAGGGCCTGGAGGCCGAGGTGGAAGGTAGCAGCGAGTTGGCCCGCGCTTGGCCCTCCTGCGGTTGCCGCTTCAGCACCAGACTGTCATACACCTGGTAGTTGGCATTGCCTCCCGGGTTCCGGCTGAGTGGCATGAAGGTGGGCGGGGGTGGAGGGTGCTCGGTAGCCTGGACGTCGGGCAGGAGGTGAGAGGGGCGGAGGAGCAGCGCTGAGCTGGGAGCCGGGGCCCGCTGGTCCGAGGCCTCGGCCAGTACCGTGAGGGAGGCGGAGGTGGCCACAGGGCGCCGCAAGGGCAGGATCTCAGCCCATTCGGCCGCCGGGTGCCGCACCTCGTGGGGATCGCGGGAGTAATCCAAGTGTCCCGTGGAGGGATGCAGGCTGCGGTTGGACTCGCTGTGAGCACAGCTGGGGAGGCTACGTCTGTGGGCCGGTGGGGTGTCGCGCTACCAGGCGTCGGGCCGGTAGACCCGAGGCACCAGAGCGGATGGAGGCTCAGAGCCCTCCAGACCCAGACTCCGCCATGGGCCCAGTTGCCGTCCTTTCGGCCCGCGAGCCCCTCGACCTGCACCTGGCCGCCCCCACCGGCGCCCAGCCCCGGCGCCGCCACCTGTGTGCCGGTGTGTCCCTCCACAGCTCCCTCCGACAAAAGCCCCACCCCCACCCCGCCCCTCTGGCGTGTCACCGCGGCCGGGTGCGGGAGCGGGATCGAGGGCAGGGGCCGCTTCCCCGGGCCTGCCGGCCACCAGGGGCGGGGTCCTGAGCTCGGCGGGGGGTGTGGGGGCAAGGGTGGCCTTGCCGGGGCTGAGGGGCCGTGGCGACTCAATGGTGGCTCCCGGTGGCTTCGGGCCAGCTGCTGTCGGGCAGGAGGGCCGGCCCGGGCTGCGGCCGGGCTGCGCCTAGGGCCGCGTGGGCGGGCAGGGCCGATGCCCAAGGGACCGCGGGCCCCGGGCCCTGAAGCCTCCGGGGCCACGTCCCTGTGAGCGACGTGCGGGATCTTGGGCGGGGCGCCAAGCGCCGAAGGGTTTGCTGGGTCACGGCCGCCCTGGGCTGGGAGGTGGTCGCCAAACCCTCCGCCGCCGCCCGATACCCGAGACCTCCGTTGCCCCTGCCTGGGCGGGCGAGGGGGCCCTGCCGGGGCGGGCCGGCCGCCAGGCTGGCGTTAAGGCGCCAGCGCCAGCGAAACTGGGCCTCAAGAGGCCGCCCGCGGCCCCCCGCCCCCGTCTACGGCCATACCACCCTGAACGCGCCCGATCTCGTCTGATCTCGGAAGCTAAGCAGGGTCGGGCCTGGTTAGTACTTGGATGGGAGACCGCCTGGGAATACCGGGTGCTGTAGGCTTTTTGCCTCCCGCTCCGCCCGCCTTCTCCTTTACTCGCCCGCGGCGGGGGGGCCGCCGGCTCCGCCCCCGCCGAGCCCCGCTGCAGGCAGTAGTCAAGGTGGGTTTACCTGCCCGAGCAGGAAGCTTGGGCGATGGCAGAAGTGGGAAGAAACTCTTGAGCACAGGTTCTTGGGATCCACGGAGCAGCGCATGCACATGCGATGGGTGCCTACACAGCTGGCTTGCTTGTCTGTGGGGAAAGGCGAGATGGGTCAGGGCCTGGGTTCCTGAGGGGCTGAGAATCAAGGCAGGGATAGAAGAAAGGGGACAGGCCCACATCCCCTGAACCCACGCCGGCGCCCACTCACCTTTGTGGAAAATACGATTGAAAAGTGCCCGCAAGAATCTCTTCAGATGCCTCCAGAGTTGAGGGAAGAAGGGGAGGGGGGAGGCCGGGAGCAGGGTGAGCCCTGAAATCCAACCCTTGTCCCGGTCACACCCCAGCAGCCCTCCCACCTCAGCCCCTTCAAGACCCCAGGGCTCCCCCAACCGCGCTGCACAGATCCTGCCCTGACCATAGTCACCATGTTGATCCCCACGTTGAGCAAGATGAAGCTGACCGGGATCAGAAGAATTGAGTATCCTTGCTCCTGGCATTTCCTGGGGATGGGGCCAGTGAACGGCTCGGCTCGGTAGTAGTTTCGCTCACCCATGGCCGTTGGTCCCAGGACTGCCTGGGCCCTCTGCCCTCCAGTTTTAACTGGGAGCCAGACTGGGTCATAATGGGGCAGGTGGTGAGGTCACAGTGAGGGAGGGGGATGAAAAGGAGGGCCCAGAGTGGCATTCCCTGGTAACCAGGGTCAGGTAAGCTGAGCCTGGACAGTCAAACAGGGCCCGGTGGCCGGCATACATCCCCTCGAGCGGTCATTCATTCGCTCACCGCCCGCTGACTCACTTGTTCAAATGACACATTGCGTCTCTTGGCCCCTCTTGAGACTAGGAAGACCTTGGCCTCAGAGGCCTGCTGAAGGCCTGGCTGGAGTCCAGAGCCTCAGCCTTCTTCATGCCCTTCACTGGGCCTGGAGCTGGACCTGCCCAGATGTGGAACCTCCCAGTTTGGAAGCAACTTCTTGTATGAGGCTCTCTGTGGACAGGGACAGCTGAGACACAGAGGAGGTGCCCAGAGACCAGGGGTTTGGAGTCTGCAGCTGCAGATGTACTTAGTGCATGGTATAGGACCAGGAGGGGCCTGCTGGCAGAACTGTGGCCACTAAACCAAAGGGACCCTCAGGCCAAGAAGGGGACACTGGCTTCTTATTGCAGGAAGCCAAGCGCAGGGACCCAGGCTGGCAGAAGGAGTGGCGCTTCCAAGCCACAGACCACCAATGTTTCCTGGACTCTGGCGCTCTTTATTCCTCTCTCCATGCCCTGCCGCCCCCTGCCCCTGCCCCCACTTGCTGCTGGTAAGTTCATTTTCCCAGTCTGGCTCCCGTGCAGAGAGGGCCTGGAGGCCGAGGTGGAAGGTAGCAGCGAGTTGGCCCGCGCTTGGCCCTCCTGCGGTTGCCGCTTCAGCACCAGACTGTCATACACCTGGTAGTTGGCATTGCCTCCCGGGTTCCGGCTGAGTGGCATGAAGGTGGGCGGGGGTGGAGGGTGCTCGGTAGCCTGGACGTCGGGCAGGAGGTGAGAGGGGCGGAGGAGCAGCGCTGAGCTGGGAGCCGGGGCCCGCTGGTCCGAGGCCTCGGCCAGTACCGTGAGGGAGGCGGAGGTGGCCACAGGGCGCCGCAAGGGCAGGATCTCAGCCCATTCGGCCGCCGGGTGCCGCACCTCGTGGGGATCGCGGGAGTAATCCAAGTGTCCCGTGGAGGGATGCAGGCTGCGGTTGGACTCGCTGTGAGCACAGCTGGGGAGGCTACGTCTGTGGGCCGGTGGGGTGTCGCGCTACCAGGCGTCGGCCGGTAGACCCGAGGCACCAGAGCGGATGGAGGCTCAGAGCCCTCCAGACCCAGACTCCGCCATGGGCCCAGTTGCCGTCCTTTCGGCCCGCGAGCCCCTCGACCTGCACCTGGCCGCCCCCACCGGCGCCCAGCCCCGGCGCCGCCACCTGTGTGCCGGTGTGTCCCTCCACAGCTCCCTCCGACAAAAGCCCCACCCCCACCCCGCCCCTCTGGCGTGTCACCGCGGCCGGGTGCGGTAGCGGGATCGAGGGCAGGGGCCGCTTCCCCGGGCCTGCCGGCCACCAGGGGCGGGGTCCTGAGCTCGGCGGGGGGTGTGGGGGCAAGGGTGGCCTTGCCGGGGCTGAGGGGCCGTGGCGACTCAATGGTGGCTCCCGGTGGCTTCGGGCCAGCTGCTGTCGGGCAGGAGGGCCGGCCCGGGCTGCGGCCGGGCTGCGCCTAGGGCCGCGTGGGCGGGCAGGGCCGATGCCCAAGGGACCGCGGGCCCCGGGCCCTGAAGCCTCCGGGGCCACGTCCCTGTGAGCGACGTGCGGGATCTTGGGCGGGGCGCCAAGCGCCGAAGGGTTTGCTGGGTCACGGCCGCCCTGGGCTGGGAGGTGGTCGCCAAACCCTCCGCCGCCGCCCGATACCCGAGACCTCCGTTGCCCCTGCCTGGGCGGGCGAGGGGGCCCTGCCGGGGCGGGCCGGCCGCCAGGCTGGCGTTAAGGCGCCAGCGCCAGCGAAACTGGGCCTCAAGAGGCCGCCCGCGGCCCCCCGCCCCCGTCTACGGCCATACCACCCTGAACGCGCCCGATCTCGTCTGATCTCGGAAGCTAAGCAGGGTCGGGCCTGGTTAGTACTTGGATGGGAGACCGCCTGGGAATACCGGGTGCTGTAGGCTTTTTGCCTCCCGCTCCGCCCGCCTTCTCCTTTACTCGCCCGCGGCGGGGGGGCCGCCGGCTCCGCCCCCGCCGAGCCCCGCTGCAGGCAGTAGTCAAGGTGGGTTTACCTGCCCGAGCAGGAAGCTTGGGCGATGGCAGAAGTGGGAAGAAACTCTTGAGCACAGGTTCTTGGGATCCACGGAGCAGCGCATGCACATGCGATGGGTGCCTACACAGCTGGCTTGCTTGTCTGTGGGGAAAGGCGAGATGGGTCAGGGCCTGGGTTCCTGAGGGGCTGAGAATCAAGGCAGGGATAGAAGAAAGGGGACAGGCCCACATCCCCTGAACCCACGCCGGCGCCCACTCACCTTTGTGGAAAATACGATTGAAAAGTGCCCGCAAGAATCTCTTCAGATGCCTCCAGAGTTGAGGGAAGAAGGGGAGGGGGGAGGCCGGGAGCAGGGTGAGCCCTGAAATCCAACCCTTGTCCCGGTCACACCCCAGCAGCCCTCCCACCTCAGCCCCTTCAAGACCCCAGGGCTCCCCCAACCGCGCTGCACAGATCCTGCCCTGACCATAGTCACCATGTTGATCCCCACGTTGAGCAAGATGAAGCTGACCGGGATCAGAAGAATTGAGTATCCTTGCTCCTGGCATTTCCTGGGGATGGGGCCAGTGAACGGCTCGGCTCGGTAGTAGTTTCGCTCACCCATGGCCGTTGGTCCCAGGACTGCCTGGGCCCTCTGCCCTCCAGTTTTAACTGGGAGCCAGACTGGGTCATAATGGGGCAGGTGGTGAGGTCACAGTGAGGGAGGGGGATGAAAAGGAGGGCCCAGAGTGGCATTCCCTGGTAACCAGGGTCAGGTAAGCTGAGCCTGGACAGTCAAACAGGGCCCGGTGGCCGGCATACATCCCCTCGAGCGGTCATTCATTCGCTCACCGCCCGCTGACTCACTTGTTCAAATGACACATTGCGTCTCTTGGCCCCTCTTGAGACTAGGAAGACCTTGGCCTCAGAGGCCTGCTGAAGGCCTGGCTGGAGTCCAGAGCCTCAGCCTTCTTCATGCCCTTCACTGGGCCTGGAGCTGGACCTGCCCAGATGTGGAACCTCCCAGTTTGGAAGCAACTTCTTGTATGAGGCTCTCTGTGGACAGGGACAGCTGAGACACAGAGGAGGTGCCCAGAGACCAGGGGTTTGGAGTCTGCAGCTGCAGATGTACTTAGTGCATGGTATAGGACCAGGAGGGGCCTGCTGGCAGAACTGTGGCCACTAAACCAAAGGGACCCTCAGGCCAAGAAGGGGACACTGGCTTCTTATTGCAGGAAGCCAAGCGCAGGGACCCAGGCTGGCAGAAGGAGTGGCGCTTCCAAGCCACAGACCACCAATGTTTCCTGGACTCTGGCGCTCTTTATTCCTCTCTCCATGCCCTGCCGCCCCCTGCCCCTGCCCCCACTTGCTGCTGGTAAGTTCATTTTCCCAGTCTGGCTCCCGTGCAGAGAGGGCCTGGAGGCCGAGGTGGAAGGTAGCAGCGAGTTGGCCCGCGCTTGGCCCTCCTGCGGTTGCCGCTTCAGCACCAGACTGTCATACACCTGGTAGTTGGCATTGCCTCCCGGGTTCCGGCTGAGTGGCATGAAGGTGGGCGGGGGTGGAGGGTGCTCGGTAGCCTGGACGTCGGGCAGGAGGTGAGAGGGGCGGAGGAGCAGCGCTGAGCTGGGAGCCGGGGCCCGCTGGTCCGAGGCCTCGGCCAGTACCGTGAGGGAGGCGGAGGTGGCCACAGGGCGCCGCAAGGGCAGGATCTCAGCCCATTCGGCCGCCGGGTGCCGCACCTCGTGGGGATCGCGGGAGTAATCCAAGTGTCCCGTGGAGGGATGCAGGCTGCGGTTGGACTCGCTGTGAGCACAGCTGGGGAGGCTACGTCTGTGGGCCGGTGGGGTGTCGCGCTACCAGGCGTCGGGCCGGTAGACCCGAGGCACCAGAGCGGATGGAGGCTCAGAGCCCTCCAGACCCAGACTCCGCCATGGGCCCAGTTGCCGTCCTTTCGGCCCGCGAGCCCCTCGACCTGCACCTGGCCGCCCCCACCGGCGCCCAGCCCCGGCGCCGCCACCTGTGTGCCGGTGTGTCCCTCCACAGCTCCCTCCGACAAAAGCCCCACCCCCACCCCGCCCCTCTGGCGTGTCACCGCGGCCGGGTGCGGGAGCGGGATCGAGGGCAGGGGCCGCTTCCCCGGGCCTGCCGGCCACCAGGGGCGGGGTCCTGAGCTCGGCGGGGGGTGTGGGGGCAAGGGTGGCCTTGCCGGGGCTGAGGGGCCGTGGCGACTCAATGGTGGCTCCCGGTGGCTTCGGGCCAGCTGCTGTCGGGCAGGAGGGCCGGCCCGGGCTGCGGCCGGGCTGCGCCTAGGGCCGCGTGGGCGGGCAGGGCCGATGCCCAAGGGACCGCGGGCCCCGGGCCCTGAAGCCTCCGGGGCCACGTCCCTGTGAGCGACGTGCGGGATCTTGGGCGGGGCGCCAAGCGCCGAAGGGTTTGCTGGGTCACGGCCGCCCTGGGCTGGGAGGTGGTCGCCAAACCCTCCGCCGCCGCCCGATACCCGAGACCTCCGTTGCCCCTGCCTGGGCGGGCGAGGGGGCCCTGCCGGGGCGGGCCGGCCGCCAGGCTGGCGTTAAGGCGCCAGCGCCAGCGAAACTGGGCCTCAAGAGGCCGCCCGCGGCCCCCCGCCCCCGTCTACGGCCATACCACCCTGAACGCGCCCGATCTCGTCTGATCTCGGAAGCTAAGCAGGGTCGGGCCTGGTTAGTACTTGGATGGGAGACCGCCTGGGAATACCGGGTGCTGTAGGCTTTTTGCCTCCCGCTCCGCCCGCCTTCTCCTTTACTCGCCCGCGGCGGGGGGGCCGCCGGCTCCGCCCCCGCCGAGCCCCGCTGCAGGCAGTAGTCAAGGTGGGTTTACCTGCCCGAGCAGGAAGCTTGGGCGATGGCAGAAGTGGGAAGAAACTCTTGAGCACAGGTTCTTGGGATCCACGGAGCAGCGCATGCACATGCGATGGGTGCCTACACAGCTGGCTTGCTTGTCTGTGGGGAAAGGCGAGATGGGTCAGGGCCTGGGTTCCTGAGGGGCTGAGAATCAAGGCAGGGATAGAAGAAAGGGGACAGGCCCACATCCCCTGAACCCACGCCGGCGCCCACTCACCTTTGTGGAAAATACGATTGAAAAGTGCCCGCAAGAATCTCTTCAGATGCCTCCAGAGTTGAGGCAAGAAGGGGAGGGGGGAGGCCGGGAGCAGGGTGAGCCCTGAAATCCAACCCTTGTCCCGGTCACACCCCAGCAGCCCTCCCACCTCAGCCCCTTCAAGACCCCAGGGCTCCCCCAACCGCGCTGCACAGATCCTGCCCTGACCATAGTCACCATGTTGATCCCCACGTTGAGCAAGATGAAGCTGACCGGGATCAGAAGAATTGAGTATCCTTGCTCCTGGCATTTCCTGGGGATGGGGCCAGTGAACGGCTCGGCTCGGTAGTAGTTTCGCTCACCCATGGCCGTTGGTCCCAGGACTGCCTGGGCCCTCTGCCCTCCAGTTTTAACTGGGAGCCAGACTGGGTCATAATGGGGCAGGTGGTGAGGTCACAGTGAGGGAGGGGGATGAAAAGGAGGGCCCAGAGTGGCATTCCCTGGTAACCAGGGTCAGGTAAGCTGAGCCTGGACAGTCAAACAGGGCCCGGTGGCCGGCATACATCCCCTCGAGCGGTCATTCATTCGCTCACCGCCCGCTGACTCACTTGTTCAAATGACACATTGCGTCTCTTGGCCCCTCTTGAGACTAGGAAGACCTTGGCCTCAGAGGCCTGCTGAAGGCCTGGCTGGAGTCCAGAGCCTCAGCCTTCTTCATGCCCTTCACTGGGCCTGGAGCTGGACCTGCCCAGATGTGGAACCTCCCAGTTTGGAAGCAACTTCTTGTATGAGGCTCTCTGTGGACAGGGACAGCTGAGACACAGAGGAGGTGCCCAGAGACCAGGGGTTTGGAGTCTGCAGCTGCAGATGTACTTAGTGCATGGTATAGGACCAGGAGGGGCCTGCTGGCAGAACTGTGGCCACTAAACCAAAGGGACCCTCAGGCCAAGAAGGGGACACTGGCTTCTTATTGCAGGAAGCCAAGCGCAGGGACCCAGGCTGGCAGAAGGAGTGGCGCTTCCAAGCCACAGACCACCAATGTTTCCTGGACTCTGGCGCTCTTTATTCCTCTCTCCATGCCCTGCCGCCCCCTGCCCCTGCCCCCATTTGCTGCTGGTAAGTTCACTTTCCCAGTCTGGCTCCCGTGCAGAGAGGGCCTGGAGGCCGAGGTGGAAGGTAGCAGCGAGTTGGCCCGCGCTTGGCCCTCCTGCGGTTGCCGCTTCAGCACCAGACTGTCATACACCTGGTAGTTGGCATTGCCTCCCGGGTTCCGGCTGAGTGGCATGAAGGTGGGCGGGGGTGGAGGGTGCTCGGTAGCCTGGACGTCGGACAGGAGGTGAGAGGGGCGGAGGAGCAGCGCTGAGCTGGGAGCCGGGGCCCGCTGGTCCGAGGCCTCGGCCAGTACCGTGAGGGAGGCGGAGGTGGCCACAGGGCGCCGCAAGGGCAGGATCTCAGCCCATTCGGCCGCCGGGTGCTGCACCTCGTGGGGATCGCGGGAGTAATCCAAGTGTCCCGTGGAGGGATGCAGGCTGCGGTTGGACTCGCTGTGAGCACAGCTGGGGAGGCTACGTCTGTGGGCCGGTGGGGTGTCGCGCTACCAGGCGTCGGGCCGGTAGACCCGAGGCACCAGAGCGGATGGAGGCTCAGAGCCCTCCAGACCCAGACTCCGTCATGGGCCCAGTTGCCGTCCTTTCGGCCCGCGAGCCCCTCGACCTGCACCTGGCCGCCCCCACCGGCGCCCAGCCCCGGCGCCGCCACCTGTGTGCCGGTGTGTCCCTCCACAGCTCCCTCCGACAAAAGCCCCCCCCCACCCCGCCCCTCTGGCGTGTCACCGCGGCCGGGTGCGGGAGCGGGATCGAGGGCAGGGGCCGCTTCCCCGGGCCTGCCGGCCACCAGGGGCGGGGTCCTGAGCTCGGCGGGGGGTGTGGGGGCAAGGGTGGCCTTGCCGGGGCTGAGGGGCCGTGGCGACTCAATGGTGGCTCCCGGTGGCTTCGGGCCAGCTGCTGTCGGGCAGGAGGGCCGGCCCGGGCTGCGGCCGGGCTGCGCCTAGGGCCGCGTGGGCGGGCAGGGCCGATGCCCAAGGGACCGCGGGCCCCGGGCCCTGAAGCCTCCGGGGCCACGTCCCTGTGAGCGACGTGCGGGATCTTGGGCGGGGCGCCAAGCGCCGAAGGGTTTGCTGGGTCACGGCCGCCCTGGGCTGGGAGGTGGTCGCCAAACCCTCCGCCGCCGCCCGATACCCGAGACCTCCGTTGCCCCTGCCTGGGCGGGCGAGGGGGCCCTGCCGGGGCGGGCCGGCCGCCAGGCTGGCGTTAAGGCGCCAGCGCCAGCGAAACTGGGCCTCAAGAGGCCGCCCGCGGCCCCCCACCCCCGTCTACGGCCATACCACCCTGAACGCGCCCGATCTCGTCTGATCTCGGAAGCTAAGCAGGGTCGGGCCTGGTTAGTACTTGGATGGGAGACCGCCTGGGAATACCGGGTGCTGTAGGCTTTTTGCCTCCCGCTCCGCCCGCCTTCTCCTTTACTCGCCCGCGGCGGGGGGGCCGCCGGCTCCGCCCCCGCCGAGCCCCGCTGCAGGCAGTAGTCAAGGTGGGTTTACCTGCCCGAGCAGGAAGCTTGGGCGATGGCAGAAGTGGGAAGAAACTCTTGAGCACAGGTTCTTGGGATCCACGGAGCAGCGCATGCACATGCGATGGGTGCCTACACAGCTGGCTTGCTTGTCTGTGGGGAAAGGCGAGATGGGTCAGGGCCTGGGTTCCTGAGGGGCTGAGAATCAAGGCAGGGATAGAAGAAAGGGGACAGGCCCACATCCCCTGAACCCACGCCGGCGCCCACTCACCTTTGTGGAAAATACGATTGAAAAGTGCCCGCAAGAATCTCTTCAGATGCCTCCAGAGTTGAGGGAAGAAGGGGAGGGGGGAGGCCGGGAGCAGGGTGAGCCCTGAAATCCAACCCTTGTCCCGGTCACACCCCAGCAGCCCTCCCACCTCAGCCCCTTCAAGACCCCAGGGCTCCCCCAACCGCGCTGCACAGATCCTGCCCTGACCATAGTCACCATGTTGATCCCCACGTTGAGCAAGATGAAGCTGACCGGGATCAGAAGAATTGAGTATCCTTGCTCCTGGCATTTCCTGGGGATGGGGCCAGTGAACGGCTCGGCTCGGTAGTAGTTTCGCTCACCCATGGCCGTTGGTCCCAGGACTGCCTGGGCCCTCTGCCCTCCAGTTTTAACTGGGAGCCAGACTGGGTCATAATGGGGCAGGTGGTGAGGTCACAGTGAGGGAGGGGGATGAAAAGGAGGGCCCAGAGTGGCATTCCCTGGTAACCAGGGTCAGGTAAGCTGAGCCTGGACAGTCAAACAGGGCCCGGTGGCCGGCATACATCCCCTCGAGCGGTCATTCATTCGCTCACCGCCCGCTGACTCACTTGTTCAAATGACACATTGCGTCTCTTGGCCCCTCTTGAGACTAGGAAGACCTTGGCCTCAGAGGCCTGCTGAAGGCCTGGCTGGAGTCCAGAGCCTCAGCCTTCTTCATGCCCTTCACTGGGCCTGGAGCTGGACCTGCCCAGATGTGGAACCTCCCAGTTTGGAAGCAACTTCTTGTATGAGGCTCTCTGTGGACAGGGACAGCTGAGACACAGAGGAGGTGCCCAGAGACCAGGGGTTTGGAGTCTGCAGCTGCAGATGTACTTAGTGCATGGTATAGGACCAGGAGGGGCCTGCTGGCAGAACTGTGGCCACTAAACCAAAGGGACCCTCAGGCCAAGAAGGGGACACTGGCTTCTTATTGCAGGAAGCCAAGCGCAGGGACCCAGGCTGGCAGAAGGAGTGGCGCTTCCAAGCCACAGACCACCAATGTTTCCTGGACTCTGGCGCTCTTTATTCCTCTCTCCATGCCCTGCCGCCCCCTGCCCCTGCCCCCACTTGCTGCTGGTAAGTTCATTTTCCCAGTCTGGCTCCCGTGCAGAGAGGGCCTGGAGGCCGAGGTGGAAGGTAGCAGCGAGTTGGCCCGCGCTTGGCCCTCCTGCGGTTGCCGCTTCAGCACCAGACTGTCATACACCTGGTAGTTGGCATTGCCTCCCGGGTTCCGGCTGAGTGGCATGAAGGTGGGCGGGGGTGGAGGGTGCTCGGTAGCCTGGACGTCGGGCAGGAGGTGAGAGGGGCGGAGGAGCAGCGCTGAGCTGGGAGCCGGGGCCCGCTGGTCCGAGGCCTCGGCCAGTACCGTGAGGGAGGCGGAGGTGGCCACAGGGCGCCGCAAGGGCAGGATCTCAGCCCATTCGGCCGCCGGGTGCCGCACCTCGTGGGGATCGCGGGAGTAATCCAAGTGTCCCGTGGAGGGATGCAGGCTGCGGTTGGACTCGCTGTGAGCACAGCTGGGGAGGCTACGTCTGTGGGCCGGTGGGGTGTCGCGCTACCAGGCGTCGGGCCGGTAGACCCGAGGCACCAGAGCGGATGGAGGCTCAGAGCCCTCCAGACCCAGACTCCGCCATGGGCCCAGTTGCCGTCCTTTCGGCCCGCGAGCCCCTCGACCTGCACCTGGCCGCCCCCACCGGCGCCCAGCCCCGGCGCCGCCACCTGTGTGCCGGTGTGTCCCTCCACAGCTCCCTCCGACAAAAGCCCCACCCCCACCCCGCCCCTCTGGCGTGTCACCGCGGCCGGGTGCGGGAGCGGGATCGAGGGCAGGGGCCGCTTCCCCGGGCCTGCCGGCCACCAGGGGCGGGGTCCTGAGCTCGGCGGGGGGTGTGGGGGCAAGGGTGGCCTTGCCGGGGCTGAGGGGCCGTGGCGACTCAATGGTGGCTCCCGGTGGCTTCGGGCCAGCTGCTGTCGGGCAGGAGGGCCGGCCCGGGCTGCGGCCGGGCTGCGCCTAGGGCCGCGTGGGCGGGCAGGGCCGATGCCCAAGGGACCGCGGGCCCCGGGCCCTGAAGCCTCCGGGGCCACGTCCCTGTGAGCGACGTGCGGGATCTTGGGCGGGGCGCCAAGCGCCGAAGGGTTTGCTGGGTCACGGCCGCCCTGGGCTGGGAGGTGGTCGCCAAACCCTCCGCCGCCGCCCGATACCCGAGACCTCCGTTGCCCCTGCCTGGGCGGGCGAGGGGGCCCTGCCGGGGCGGGCCGGCCGCCAGGCTGGCGTTAAGGCGCCAGCGCCAGCGAAACTGGGCCTCAAGAGGCCGCCCGCGGCCCCCCGCCCCCGTCTACGGCCATACCACCCTGAACGCGCCCGATCTCGTCTGATCTCGGAAGCTAAGCAGGGTCGGGCCTGGTTAGTACTTGGATGGGAGACCGCCTGGGAATACCGGGTGCTGTAGGCTTTTTGCCTCCCGCTCCGCCCGCCTTCTCCTTTACTCGCCCGCGGCGGGGGCCGCCGGCTCCGCCCCCGCCGGGCCCCGCTGCAGGCCCCACCTCCTCAGGCCCCTCCCACCACGGCGCGCGCCGGCGGGGTCGCTCCCCGCCGGCCAGGCCGGCCAGGCGGCCAGAAGGCGGCCCTGGAAGGCAGCCGCACCCCAGACGCTCCCGGGGTGGCTGGCCCGGACCCAGACTCCGCCGCGGGCCCAGTTGCCGTCCTTTCGGCCCGCGAGCCCCTCGACCTGCACCTGGCCGCCCCCACCGGCGCCCAGCCCCGGCGCCGCCACCTGTGTGCCGGTGTGTCCCTCCACAGCTCCCTCCGACAAAAGCCCCCCACAACCCCGCCCCTCTGGCGTGTCACCGCGGCCGGGTGCGGGAGCGGGATCGAGGGCAGGGGCCGCTTCCCCGGGCCTGCCGGCCACCAGGGGCGGGGTCCTGAGCTCGGCGGGGGGTGTTGGGGGCAAGGGTGGCCTTGCCGGGGCTGAGGGGCCGTGGCGACTCAATGGTGGCTCCCAGTGGCTTCGGGCCAGCTGCTGCCGGGCAGGAGGGCCGGCCCGGGCTGCGGCCGGGCTGCGCCTAGGGCCGCGTGGGCGGGCAGGGCCGATGCCCAAGGGACAGCGGGCCCCGGGCCCTGAAGCCTCCGGGGCCACGTCCCTGTGAGCGACGTGCGGGATCTTGGGCGGGGCGCCAAGCGCCGAAGGGTTTGCTGGGTCACGGCCGCCCTGGGCTGGGAGGTGGTCGCCAAACCCTCCGCCGCCGCCCGATACCCGAGACCTCCGTTGCCCCTGCCTGGGCGGGCGAGGGGGCCCTGCCGGGGCGGGCCGGCCGCCAGGCTGGCGTTAAGGCGCCAGCGCCAGCGAAACTGGGCCTCAAGAGGCCGCCCGCGGCCCACCGCCCCCGTCTACGGCCATACCACCCTGAACGCGCCCGATCTCGTCTGATCTCGGAAGCTAAGCAGGGTCGGGCCTGGTTAGTACTTGGATGGGAGACCGCCTGGGAATACCGGGTGCTGTAGGCTTTTTGCCTCCCGCTCCGCCCGCCTTCTCCTTTACTCGCCCGCGGCGGGGGCCGCCGGCTCCGCCCCCGCCGGGCCCCGCTGCAGGCCCCACCTCCTCAGGCCCCTCCCACCACGGCGCGCGCCGGCGGGGCGCTCCCCGCCGACCCGGCCGGCCAGGCGGCCAGAAGGCGGCCCTGGAAGGCAGGCGCACCCCAGACGCTCCCGGGGTGGCTGGCCCGGACCCAGACTCCGCCGCGGGCCCAGTTGCCGTCCTTTCGGCCCGCGAGCCCCTCGACCTGCACCTGGCCGCCCCCACCGGCGCCCAGCCCCGGCGCCGCCACCTGTGTGCCGGTGTGTCCCTCCACACCTCCCTCCGACAAAAGCCCCCCCCCACCCCGCCCCTCTGGCGTGTCACCGCGGCCGGGTGCGGGAGCGGGATCGAGGGCAGGGGCCGCTTCCCCGGGCCTGCCGGCCACCAGGGTCGGGGTCCTGAGCTCGGCGGGGGGTGTTGGGGGCAAGGGTGGCCTTGCCGGGGCTGAGGGGCCGTGGCGACTCAATGGTGGCTCCCAGTGGCTTCGGGCCAGCTGCTGTCGGGCAGGAGGGCCGGCCCGGGCTGCGGCCGGGCTGCGCCTAGGGCCGCGTGGGCGGGCAGGGCCGATGCCCAAGGGACCGCGGGCCCCGGGCCCTGAAGCCTCCGGGGCCACGTCCCTGTGAGCGACGTGCGGGATCTTGGGCGGGGCGCCAAGCGCCGAAGGGTTTGCTGGGTCACGGCCGCCCTGGGCTGGGAGGTGGTCGCCAAACCCTCCGCCGCCGCCCGATACCCGAGACCTCCGTTGCCCCTGCCTGGGCGGGCGAGGGGGCCCTGCCGGGGCGGGCCGGCCGCCAGGCTGGCGTTAAGGCGCCAGCGCCAGCGAAACTGGGCCTCAAGAGGCCGCCCGCGGCCCACCGCCCCCGTCTACGGCCATACCACCCTGAACGCGCCCGATCTCGTCTGATCTCGGAAGCTAAGCAGGGTCGGGCCTGGTTAGTACTTGGATGGGAGACCGCCTGGGAATACCGGGTGCTGTAGGCTTTTTGCCTCCCGCTCCGCCCGCCTTCTCCTTTACTCGCCCGCGGCGGGGGGGCCGCCGGCTCCGCCCCCGCCGAGCCCCGCTGCAGGCAGTAGTCAAGGTGGGTTTACCTGCCCGAGCAGGAAGCTTGGGCGATGGCAGAAGTGGGAAGAAACTCTTGAGCACAGGTTCTTGGGATCCACGGAGCAGCGCATGCACATGCGATGGGTGCCTACACAGCTGGCTTGCTTGTCTGTGGGGAAAGGCGAGATGGGTCAGGGCCTGGGTTCCTGAGGGGCTGAGAATCAAGGCAGGGATAGAAGAAAGGGGACAGGCCCACATCCCCTGAACCCACGCCGGCGCCCACTCACCTTTGTGGAAAATACGATTGAAAAGTGCCCGCAAGAATCTCTTCAGATGCCTCCAGAGTTGAGGGAAGAAGGGGAGGGGGGAGGCCGGGAGCAGGGTGAGCCCTGAAATCCAACCCTTGTCCCGGTCACACCCCAGCAGCCCTCCCACCTCAGCCCCTTCAAGACCCCAGGGCTCCCCCAACCGCGCTGCACAGATCCTGCCCTGACCATAGTCACCATGTTGATCCCCACGTTGAGCAAGATGAAGCTGACCGGGATCAGAAGAATTGAGTATCCTTGCTCCTGGCATTTCCTGGGGATGGGGCCAGTGAACGGCTCGGCTCGGTAGTAGTTTCGCTCACCCATGGCTGTTGGTCCCAGGACTGCCTGGGCCCTCTGCCCTCCAGTTTTAACTGGGAGCCAGACTGGGTCATAATGGGGCAGGTGGTGAGGTCACAGTGAGGGAGGGGGATGAAAAGGAGGGCCCAGAGTGGCATTCCCTGGTAACCAAGGTCAGGTAAGCTGAGCCTGGACAGTCAAACAGGGCCCGGTGGCCGGCATACATCCCCTCGAGTGGTCATTCATTCGCTCACCGCCCGCTGACTCACTTGTTCAAATGACACATTGCGTCTCTTGGCCCCTCTTGAGACTAGGAAGACCTTGGCCTCAGAGGCCTGCTGAAGGCCTGGCTGGAGTCCAGAGCCTCAGCCTTCTTGATGCCCTTCACTGGGCCTGGAGCTGGACCTGCCCAGATGTGGAACCTCCCAGTTTGGAAGCAACTTCTTGTATGAGGCTCTCTGTGGACAGGGACAGCTGAGACACAGAGGAGGTGCCCAGAGACCAGGGGTTTGGAGTCTGCAGCTGCAGATGTACTTAGTGCATGGTATAGGACCAGGAGGGGCCTGCTGGCAGAACTGTGGCCACTAAACCAAAGGGACCCTCAGGCCAAGAAGGGGACACTGGCTTCTTATTGCAGGAAGCCAAGCGCAGGGACCCAGGCTGGCAGAAGGAGTGGCGCTTCCAAGCCACAGACCACCAATGTTTCCTGGACTCTGGCGCTCTTTATTCCTCTCTCCATGCCCTGCCGCCCCCTGCCCCTGCCCCCACTTGCTGCTGGTAAGTTCATTTTCCCAGTCTGGCTCCCGTGCAGAGAGGGCCTGGAGGCCGAGGTGGAAGGTAGCAGCGAGTTGGCCCGCGCTTGGCCCTCCTGCGGTTGCCGCTTCAGCACCAGACTGTCATACACCTGGTAGTTGGCATTGCCTCCCGGGTTCCGGCTGAGTGGCATGAAGGTGGGCGGGGGTGGAGGGTGCTCGGTAGCCTGGACGTCGGGCAGGAGGTGAGAGGGGCGGAGGAGCAGCGCTGAGCTGGGAGCCGGGGCCCGCTGGTCCGAGGCCTCGGCCAGTACCGTGAGGGAGGCGGAGGTGGCCACAGGGCGCCGCAAGGGCAGGATCTCAGCCCATTCGGCCGCCGGGTGCCGCACCTCGTGGGGATCGCGGGAGTAATCCAAGTGTCCCGTGGAGGGATGCAGGCTGCGGTTGGACTCGCTGTGAGCACAGCTGGGGAGGCTACGTCTCTGGGCCGGTGGGGTGTCGCGCTACCAGGCGTCGGGCCGGTAGACCCGAGGCACCAGAGCGGATGGAGGCTCAGAGCCCTCCAGACCCAGACTCCGCCATGGGCCCAGTTGCCGTCCTTTCGGCCCGCGAGCCCCTCGACCTGCACCTGGCCGCCCCCACCGGCGCCCAGCCCCGGCGCCGCCACCTGTGTGCCGGTGTGTCCCTCCACAGCTCCCTCCGACAAAAGCCCCCCCCCACCCCGCCCCTCTGGCGTGTCACCGCGGCCGGGTGCGGGAGCGGGATCGAGGGCAGGGGCCGCTTCCCCGGGCCTGCCGGCCACCAGGGGCGGGGTCCTGAGCTCGGCGGGGTGTGTGGGGGCAAGGGTGGCCTTGCCGGGGCTGAGGGGCCGTGGCGACTCAATGGTGGCTCCTGGTGGCTTCGGGCCAGCTGCTGTCGGGCAGGAGGGCCGGCCTGGGCTGCGGCCGGGCTGTGCCTAGGGCCGCGTGGGCGGGCAGGGCCGATGCCCAAGGGACCGCGGGCCCCGGGCCCTGAAGCCTCCGGGGCCACGTCCCTGTGAGCGACGTGCGGGATCTTGGGCGGGGCGCCAAGCGCCGAAGGGTTTGCTGGGTCACGGCCGCCCTGGGCTGGGAGGTGGTCGCCAAACCCTCCGCCGCCGCCCGATACCCGAGACCTCCGTTGCCCCTGCCTGGGCGGGCGAGGGGGCCCTGCCGGGGCGGGCCGGCCGCCAGGCTGGCGTTAAGGCGCCAGCGCCAGCGAAACTGGGCCTCAAGAGGCCGCCCGCGGCCCCCCGCCCCCGTCTACGGCCATACCACCCTGAACGCGCCCGATCTCGTCTGATCTCGGAAGCTAAGCAGGGTCGGGCCTGGTTAGTACTTGGATGGGAGACCGCCTGGGAATACCGGGTGCTGTAGGCTTTTTGCCTCCCGCTCCGCCCGCCTTCTCCTTTACTCGCCCGCGGCGGGGGGGCCGCCGGCTCCGCCCCCGCCGAGCCCCGCTGCAGGCAGTAGTCAAGGTGGGTTTACCTGCCCGAGCAGGAAGCTTGGGCGATGGCAGAAGTGGGAAGAAACTCTTGAGCACAGGTTCTTGGGATCCACGGAGCAGCGCATGCACATGCGATGGGTGCCTACACAGCTGGCTTGCTTGTCTGTGGGGAAAGGCGAGATGGGTCAGGGCCTGGGTTCCTGAGGGGCTGAGAATCAAGGCAGGGATAGAAGAAAGGGGACAGGCCCACATCCCCTGAACCCACGCCGGCGCCCACTCACCTTTGTGGAAAATACGATTGAAAAGTGCCCGCAAGAATCTCTTCAGATGCCTCCAGAGTTGAGGGAAGAAGGGGAGGGGGGAGGCCGGGAGCAGGGTGAGCCCTGAAATCCAACCCTTGTCCCGGTCACACCCCAGCAGCCCTCCCACCTCAGCCCCTTCAAGACCCCAGGGCTCCCCCAACCGCGCTGCACAGATCCTGCCCTGACCATAGTCACCATGTTGATCCCCACGTTGAGCAAGATGAAGCTGACCGGGATCAGAAGAATTGAGTATCCTTGCTCCTGGCATTTCCTGGGGATGGGGCCAGTGAACGGCTCGGCTCGGTAGTAGTTTCGCTCACCCATGGCCGTTGGTCCCAGGACTGCCTGGGCCCTCTGCCCTCCAGTTTTAACTGGGAGCCAGACTGGGTCATAATGGGGCAGGTGGTGAGGTCACAGTGAGGGAGGGGGATGAAAAGGAGGGCCCAGAGTGGCATTCCCTGGTAACCAGGGTCAGGTAAGCTGAGCCTGGACAGTCAAACAGGGCCCGGTGGCCGGCATACATCCCCTCGAGCGGTCATTCATTCGCTCACCGCCCGCTGACTCACTTGTTCAAATGACACATTGCGTCTCTTGGCCCCTCTTGAGACTAGGAAGACCTTGGCCTCAGAGGCCTGCTGAAGGCCTGGCTGGAGTCCAGAGCCTCAGCCTTCTTCATGCCCTTCACTGGGCCTGGAGCTGGACCTGCCCAGATGTGGAACCTCCCAGTTTGGAAGCAACTTCTTGTATGAGGCTCTCTGTGGACAGGGACAGCTGAGACACAGAGGAGGTGCCCAGAGACCAGGGGTTTGGAGTCTGCAGCTGCAGATGTACTTAGTGCATGGTATAGGACCAGGAGGGGCCTGCTGGCAGAACTGTGGCCACTAAACCAAAGGGACCCTCAGGCCAAGAAGGGGACACTGGCTTCTTATTGCAGGAAGCCAAGCGCAGGGACCCAGGCTGGCAGAAGGAGTGGCGCTTCCAAGCCACAGACCACCAATGTTTCCTGGACTCTGGCGCTCTTTATTCCTCTCTCCATGCCCTGCCGCCCCCTGCCCCTGCCCCCACTTGCTGCTGGTAAGTTCATTTTCCCAGTCTGGCTCCCGTGCAGAGAGGGCCTGGAGGCCGAGGTGGAAGGTAGCAGCGAGTTGGCCCGCGCTTGGCCCTCCTGCGGTTGCCGCTTCAGCACCAGACTGTCATACACCTGGTAGTTGGCATTGCCTCCCGGGTTCCGGCTGAGTGGCATGAAGGTGGGCGGGGGTGGAGGGTGCTCGGTAGCCTGGACGTCGGGCAGGAGGTGAGAGGGGCGGAGGAGCAGCGCTGAGCTGGGAGCCGGGGCCCGCTGGTCCGAGGCCTCGGCCAGTACCGTGAGGGAGGCGGAGGTGGCCACAGGGCGCCGCAAGGGCAGGATCTCAGCCCATTCGGCCGCCGGGTGCCGCACCTCGTGGGGATCGCGGGAGTAATCCAAGTGTCCCGTGGAGGGATGCAGGCTGCGGTTGGACTCGCTGTGAGCACAGCTGGGGAGGCTACGTCTGTGGGCCGGTGGGGTGTCGCGCTACCAGGCGTCGGGCCGGTAGACCCGAGGCACCAGAGCGGATGGAGGCTCAGAGCCCTCCAGACCCAGACTCCGCCATGGGCCCAGTTGCCGTCCTTTCGGCCCGCGAGCCCCTCGACCTGCACCTGGCCGCCCCCACCGGCGCCCAGCCCCGGCGCCGCCACCTGTGTGCCGGTGTGTCCCTCCACAGCTCCCTCCGACAAAAGCCCCACCCCCACCCCGCCCCTCTGGCGTGTCACCGCGGCCGGGTGCGGGAGCGGGATCGAGGGCAGGGGCCGCTTCCCCGGGCCTGCCGGCCACCAGGGGCGGGGTCCTGAGCTCGGCGGGGGGTGTGGGGGCAAGGGTGGCCTTGCCGGGGCTGAGGGGCCGTGGCGACTCAATGGTGGCTCCCGGTGGCTTCGGGCCAGCTGCTGTCGGGCAGGAGGGCCGGCCCGGGCTGCGGCCGGGCTGCGCCTAGGGCCGCGTGGGCGGGCAGGGCCGATGCCCAAGGGACCGCGGGCCCCGGGCCCTGAAGCCTCCGGGGCCACGTCCCTGTGAGCGACGTGCGGGATCTTGGGCGGGGCGCCAAGCGCCGAAGGGTTTGCTGGGTCACGGCCGCCCTGGGCTGGGAGGTGGTCGCCAAACCCTCCGCCGCCGCCCGATACCCGAGACCTCCGTTGCCCCTGCCTGGGCGGGCGAGGGGGCCCTGCCGGGGCGGGCCGGCCGCCAGGCTGGCGTTAAGGCGCCAGCGCCAGCGAAACTGGGCCTCAAGAGGCCGCCCGCGGCCCCCCGCCCCCGTCTACGGCCATACCACCCTGAACGCGCCCGATCTCGTCTGATCTCGGAAGCTAAGCAGGGTCGGGCCTGGTTAGTACTTGGATGGGAGACCGCCTGGGAATACCGGGTGCTGTAGGCTTTTTGCCTCCCGCTCCGCCCGCCTTCTCCTTTACTCGCCCGCGGCGGGGGCCGCCGGCTCCGCCCCCGCCGGGCCCCGCTGCAGGCCCCACCTCCTCAGGCCCCTCCCACCACGGCGCGCGCCGGCGGGGTCGCTCCCCGCCGGCCAGGCCGGCCAGGCGGCCAGAAGGCGGCCCTGGAAGGCAGCCGCACCCCAGACGCTCCCGGGGTGGCTGGCCCGGACCCAGACTCCGCCGCGGGCCCAGTTGCCGTCCTTTCGGCCCGCGAGCCCCTCGACCTGCACCTGGCCGCCCCCACCGGCGCCCAGCCCCGGCGCCGCCACCTGTGTGCCGGTGTGTCCCTCCACAGCTCCCTCCGACAAAAGCCCCCCACAACCCCGCCCCTCTGGCGTGTCACCGCGGCCGGGTGCGGGAGCGGGATCGAGGGCAGGGGCCGCTTCCCCGGGCCTGCCGGCCACCAGGGGCGGGGTCCTGAGCTCGGCGGGGGGTGTTGGGGGCAAGGGTGGCCTTGCCGGGGCTGAGGGGCCGTGGCGACTCAATGGTGGCTCCCAGTGGCTTCGGGCCAGCTGCTGCCGGGCAGGAGGGCCGGCCCGGGCTGCGGCCGGGCTGCGCCTAGGGCCGCGTGGGCGGGCAGGGCCGATGCCCAAGGGACAGCGGGCCCCGGGCCCTGAAGCCTCCGGGGCCACGTCCCTGTGAGCGACGTGCGGGATCTTGGGCGGGGCGCCAAGCGCCGAAGGGTTTGCTGGGTCACGGCCGCCCTGGGCTGGGAGGTGGTCGCCAAACCCTCCGCCGCCGCCCGATACCCGAGACCTCCGTTGCCCCTGCCTGGGCGGGCGAGGGGGCCCTGCCGGGGCGGGCCGGCCGCCAGGCTGGCGTTAAGGCGCCAGCGCCAGCGAAACTGGGCCTCAAGAGGCCGCCCGCGGCCCACCGCCCCCGTCTACGGCCATACCACCCTGAACGCGCCCGATCTCGTCTGATCTCGGAAGCTAAGCAGGGTCGGGCCTGGTTAGTACTTGGATGGGAGACCGCCTGGGAATACCGGGTGCTGTAGGCTTTTTGCCTCCCGCTCCGCCCGCCTTCTCCTTTACTCGCCCGCGGCGGGGGCCGCCGGCTCCGCCCCCGCCGGGCCCCGCTGCAGGCCCCACCTCCTCAGGCCCCTCCCACCACGGCGCGCGCCGGCGGGGCGCTCCCCGCCGACCCGGCCGGCCAGGCGGCCAGAAGGCGGCCCTGGAAGGCAGGCGCACCCCAGACGCTCCCGGGGTGGCTGGCCCGGACCCAGACTCCGCCGCGGGCCCAGTTGCCGTCCTTTCGGCCCGCGAGCCCCTCGACCTGCACCTGGCCGCCCCCACCGGCGCCCAGCCCCGGCGCCGCCACCTGTGTGCCGGTGTGTCCCTCCACACCTCCCTCCGACAAAAGCCCCCCCCCACCCCGCCCCTCTGGCGTGTCACCGCGGCCGGGTGCGGGAGCGGGATCGAGGGCAGGGGCCGCTTCCCCGGGCCTGCCGGCCACCAGGGTCGGGGTCCTGAGCTCGGCGGGGGGTGTTGGGGGCAAGGGTGGCCTTGCCGGGGCTGAGGGGCCGTGGCGACTCAATGGTGGCTCCCAGTGGCTTCGGGCCAGCTGCTGTCGGGCAGGAGGGCCGGCCCGGGCTGCGGCCGGGCTGCGCCTAGGGCCGCGTGGGCGGGCAGGGCCGATGCCCAAGGGACCGCGGGCCCCGGGCCCTGAAGCCTCCGGGGCCACGTCCCTGTGAGCGACGTGCGGGATCTTGGGCGGGGCGCCAAGCGCCGAAGGGTTTGCTGGGTCACGGCCGCCCTGGGCTGGGAGGTGGTCGCCAAACCCTCCGCCGCCGCCCGATACCCGAGACCTCCGTTGCCCCTGCCTGGGCGGGCGAGGGGGCCCTGCCGGGGCGGGCCGGCCGCCAGGCTGGCGTTAAGGCGCCAGCGCCAGCGAAACTGGGCCTCAAGAGGCCGCCCGCGGCCCACCGCCCCCGTCTACGGCCATACCACCCTGAACGCGCCCGATCTCGTCTGATCTCGGAAGCTAAGCAGGGTCGGGCCTGGTTAGTACTTGGATGGGAGACCGCCTGGGAATACCGGGTGCTGTAGGCTTTTTGCCTCCCGCTCCGCCCGCCTTCTCCTTTACTCGCCCGCGGCGGGGGGGCCGCCGGCTCCGCCCCCGCCGAGCCCCGCTGCAGGCAGTAGTCAAGGTGGGTTTACCTGCCCGAGCAGGAAGCTTGGGCGATGGCAGAAGTGGGAAGAAACTCTTGAGCACAGGTTCTTGGGATCCACGGAGCAGCGCATGCACATGCGATGGGTGCCTACACAGCTGGCTTGCTTGTCTGTGGGGAAAGGCGAGATGGGTCAGGGCCTGGGTTCCTGAGGGGCTGAGAATCAAGGCAGGGATAGAAGAAAGGGGACAGGCCCACATCCCCTGAACCCACGCCGGCGCCCACTCACCTTTGTGGAAAATACGATTGAAAAGTGCCCGCAAGAATCTCTTCAGATGCCTCCAGAGTTGAGGGAAGAAGGGGAGGGGGGAGGCCGGGAGCAGGGTGAGCCCTGAAATCCAACCCTTGTCCCGGTCACACCCCAGCAGCCCTCCCACCTCAGCCCCTTCAAGACCCCAGGGCTCCCCCAACCGCGCTGCACAGATCCTGCCCTGACCATAGTCACCATGTTGATCCCCACGTTGAGCAAGATGAAGCTGACCGGGATCAGAAGAATTGAGTATCCTTGCTCCTGGCATTTCCTGGGGATGGGGCCAGTGAACGGCTCGGCTCGGTAGTAGTTTCGCTCACCCATGGCTGTTGGTCCCAGGACTGCCTGGGCCCTCTGCCCTCCAGTTTTAACTGGGAGCCAGACTGGGTCATAATGGGGCAGGTGGTGAGGTCACAGTGAGGGAGGGGGATGAAAAGGAGGGCCCAGAGTGGCATTCCCTGGTAACCAAGGTCAGGTAAGCTGAGCCTGGACAGTCAAACAGGGCCCGGTGGCCGGCATACATCCCCTCGAGTGGTCATTCATTCGCTCACCGCCCGCTGACTCACTTGTTCAAATGACACATTGCGTCTCTTGGCCCCTCTTGAGACTAGGAAGACCTTGGCCTCAGAGGCCTGCTGAAGGCCTGGCTGGAGTCCAGAGCCTCAGCCTTCTTGATGCCCTTCACTGGGCCTGGAGCTGGACCTGCCCAGATGTGGAACCTCCCAGTTTGGAAGCAACTTCTTGTATGAGGCTCTCTGTGGACAGGGACAGCTGAGACACAGAGGAGGTGCCCAGAGACCAGGGGTTTGGAGTCTGCAGCTGCAGATGTACTTAGTGCATGGTATAGGACCAGGAGGGGCCTGCTGGCAGAACTGTGGCCACTAAACCAAAGGGACCCTCAGGCCAAGAAGGGGACACTGGCTTCTTATTGCAGGAAGCCAAGCGCAGGGACCCAGGCTGGCAGAAGGAGTGGCGCTTCCAAGCCACAGACCACCAATGTTTCCTGGACTCTGGCGCTCTTTATTCCTCTCTCCATGCCCTGCCGCCCCCTGCCCCTGCCCCCACTTGCTGCTGGTAAGTTCATTTTCCCAGTCTGGCTCCCGTGCAGAGAGGGCCTGGAGGCCGAGGTGGAAGGTAGCAGCGAGTTGGCCCGCGCTTGGCCCTCCTGCGGTTGCCGCTTCAGCACCAGACTGTCATACACCTGGTAGTTGGCATTGCCTCCCGGGTTCCGGCTGAGTGGCATGAAGGTGGGCGGGGGTGGAGGGTGCTCGGTAGCCTGGACGTCGGGCAGGAGGTGAGAGGGGCGGAGGAGCAGCGCTGAGCTGGGAGCCGGGGCCCGCTGGTCCGAGGCCTCGGCCAGTACCGTGAGGGAGGCGGAGGTGGCCACAGGGCGCCGCAAGGGCAGGATCTCAGCCCATTCGGCCGCCGGGTGCCGCACCTCGTGGGGATCGCGGGAGTAATCCAAGTGTCCCGTGGAGGGATGCAGGCTGCGGTTGGACTCGCTGTGAGCACAGCTGGGGAGGCTACGTCTCTGGGCCGGTGGGGTGTCGCGCTACCAGGCGTCGGGCCGGTAGACCCGAGGCACCAGAGCGGATGGAGGCTCAGAGCCCTCCAGACCCAGACTCCGCCATGGGCCCAGTTGCCGTCCTTTCGGCCCGCGAGCCCCTCGACCTGCACCTGGCCGCCCCCACCGGCGCCCAGCCCCGGCGCCGCCACCTGTGTGCCGGTGTGTCCCTCCACAGCTCCCTCCGACAAAAGCCCCCCCCCACCCCGCCCCTCTGGCGTGTCACCGCGGCCGGGTGCGGGAGCGGGATCGAGGGCAGGGGCCGCTTCCCCGGGCCTGCCGGCCACCAGGGGCGGGGTCCTGAGCTCGGCGGGGTGTGTGGGGGCAAGGGTGGCCTTGCCGGGGCTGAGGGGCCGTGGCGACTCAATGGTGGCTCCTGGTGGCTTCGGGCCAGCTGCTGTCGGGCAGGAGGGCCGGCCTGGGCTGCGGCCGGGCTGTGCCTAGGGCCGCGTGGGCGGGCAGGGCCGATGCCCAAGGGACCGCGGGCCCCGGGCCCTGAAGCCTCCGGGGCCACGTCCCTGTGAGCGACGTGCGGGATCTTGGGCGGGGCGCCAAGCGCCGAAGGGTTTGCTGGGTCACGGCCGCCCTGGGCTGGGAGGTGGTCGCCAAACCCTCCGCCGCCGCCCGATACCCGAGACCTCCGTTGCCCCTGCCTGGGCGGGCGAGGGGGCCCTGCCGGGGCGGGCCGGCCGCCAGGCTGGCGTTAAGGCGCCAGCGCCAGCGAAACTGGGCCTCAAGAGGCCGCCCGCGGCCCCCCGCCCCCGTCTACGGCCATACCACCCTGAACGCGCCCGATCTCGTCTGATCTCGGAAGCTAAGCAGGGTCGGGCCTGGTTAGTACTTGGATGGGAGACCGCCTGGGAATACCGGGTGCTGTAGGCTTTTTGCCTCCCGCTCCGCCCGCCTTCTCCTTTACTCGCCCGCGGCGGGGGGGCCGCCGGCTCCGCCCCCGCCGAGCCCCGCTGCAGGCAGTAGTCAAGGTGGGTTTACCTGCCCGAGCAGGAAGCTTGGGCGATGGCAGAAGTGGGAAGAAACTCTTGAGCACAGGTTCTTGGGATCCACGGAGCAGCGCATGCACATGCGATGGGTGCCTACACAGCTGGCTTGCTTGTCTGTGGGGAAAGGCGAGATGGGTCAGGGCCTGGGTTCCTGAGGGGCTGAGAATCAAGGCAGGGATAGAAGAAAGGGGACAGGCCCACATCCCCTGAACCCACGCCGGCGCCCACTCACCTTTGTGGAAAATACGATTGAAAAGTGCCCGCAAGAATCTCTTCAGATGCCTCCAGAGTTGAGGCAAGAAGGGGAGGGGGGAGGCCGGGAGCAGGGTGAGCCCTGAAATCCAACCCTTGTCCCGGTCACACCCCAGCAGCCCTCCCACCTCAGCCCCTTCAAGACCCCAGGGCTCCCCCAACCGCGCTGCACAGATCCTGCCCTGACCATAGTCACCATGTTGATCCCCACGTTGAGCAAGATGAAGCTGACCGGGATCAGAAGAATTGAGTATCCTTGCTCCTGGCATTTCCTGGGGATGGGGCCAGTGAACGGCTCGGCTCGGTAGTAGTTTCGCTCACCCATGGCCGTTGGTCCCAGGACTGCCTGGGCCCTCTGCCCTCCAGTTTTAACTGGGAGCCAGACTGGGTCATAATGGGGCAGGTGGTGAGGTCACAGTGAGGGAGGGGGATGAAAAGGAGGGCCCAGAGTGGCATTCCCTGGTAACCAGGGTCAGGTAAGCTGAGCCTGGACAGTCAAACAGGGCCCGGTGGCCGGCATACATCCCCTCGAGCGGTCATTCATTCGCTCACCGCCCGCTGACTCACTTGTTCAAATGACACATTGCGTCTCTTGGCCCCTCTTGAGACTAGGAAGACCTTGGCCTCAGAGGCCTGCTGAAGGCCTGGCTGGAGTCCAGAGCCTCAGCCTTCTTCATGCCCTTCACTGGGCCTGGAGCTGGACCTGCCCAGATGTGGAACCTCCCAGTTTGGAAGCAACTTCTTGTATGAGGCTCTCTGTGGACAGGGACAGCTGAGACACAGAGGAGGTGCCCAGAGACCAGGGGTTTGGAGTCTGCAGCTGCAGATGTACTTAGTGCATGGTATAGGACCAGGAGGGGCCTGCTGGCAGAACTGTGGCCACTAAACCAAAGGGACCCTCAGGCCAAGAAGGGGACACTGGCTTCTTATTGCAGGAAGCCAAGCGCAGGGACCCAGGCTGGCAGAAGGAGTGGCGCTTCCAAGCCACAGACCACCAATGTTTCCTGGACTCTGGCGCTCTTTATTCCTCTCTCCATGCCCTGCCGCCCCCTGCCCCTGCCCCCATTTGCTGCTGGTAAGTTCACTTTCCCAGTCTGGCTCCCGTGCAGAGAGGGCCTGGAGGCCGAGGTGGAAGGTAGCAGCGAGTTGGCCCGCGCTTGGCCCTCCTGCGGTTGCCGCTTCAGCACCAGACTGTCATACACCTGGTAGTTGGCATTGCCTCCCGGGTTCCGGCTGAGTGGCATGAAGGTGGGCGGGGGTGGAGGGTGCTCGGTAGCCTGGACGTCGGACAGGAGGTGAGAGGGGCGGAGGAGCAGCGCTGAGCTGGGAGCCGGGGCCCGCTGGTCCGAGGCCTCGGCCAGTACCGTGAGGGAGGCGGAGGTGGCCACAGGGCGCCGCAAGGGCAGGATCTCAGCCCATTCGGCCGCCGGGTGCTGCACCTCGTGGGGATCGCGGGAGTAATCCAAGTGTCCCGTGGAGGGATGCAGGCTGCGGTTGGACTCGCTGTGAGCACAGCTGGGGAGGCTACGTCTGTGGGCCGGTGGGGTGTCGCGCTACCAGGCGTCGGGCCGGTAGACCCGAGGCACCAGAGCGGATGGAGGCTCAGAGCCCTCCAGACCCAGACTCCGTCATGGGCCCAGTTGCCGTCCTTTCGGCCCGCGAGCCCCTCGACCTGCACCTGGCCGCCCCCACCGGCGCCCAGCCCCGGCGCCGCCACCTGTGTGCCGGTGTGTCCCTCCACAGCTCCCTCCGACAAAAGCCCCCCCCCACCCCGCCCCTCTGGCGTGTCACCGCGGCCGGGTGCGGGAGCGGGATCGAGGGCAGGGGCCGCTTCCCCGGGCCTGCCGGCCACCAGGGGCGGGGTCCTGAGCTCGGCGGGGGGTGTGGGGGCAAGGGTGGCCTTGCCGGGGCTGAGGGGCCGTGGCGACTCAATGGTGGCTCCCGGTGGCTTCGGGCCAGCTGCTGTCGGGCAGGAGGGCCGGCCCGGGCTGCGGCCGGGCTGCGCCTAGGGCCGCGTGGGCGGGCAGGGCCGATGCCCAAGGGACCGCGGGCCCCGGGCCCTGAAGCCTCCGGGGCCACGTCCCTGTGAGCGACGTGCGGGATCTTGGGCGGGGCGCCAAGCGCCGAAGGGTTTGCTGGGTCACGGCCGCCCTGGGCTGGGAGGTGGTCGCCAAACCCTCCGCCGCCGCCCGATACCCGAGACCTCCGTTGCCCCTGCCTGGGCGGGCGAGGGGGCCCTGCCGGGGCGGGCCGGCCGCCAGGCTGGCGTTAAGGCGCCAGCGCCAGCGAAACTGGGCCTCAAGAGGCCGCCCGCGGCCCCCCACCCCCGTCTACGGCCATACCACCCTGAACGCGCCCGATCTCGTCTGATCTCGGAAGCTAAGCAGGGTCGGGCCTGGTTAGTACTTGGATGGGAGACCGCCTGGGAATACCGGGTGCTGTAGGCTTTTTGCCTCCCGCTCCGCCCGCCTTCTCCTTTACTCGCCCGCGGCGGGGGGGCCGCCGGCTCCGCCCCCGCCGAGCCCCGCTGCAGGCAGTAGTCAAGGTGGGTTTACCTGCCCGAGCAGGAAGCTTGGGCGATGGCAGAAGTGGGAAGAAACTCTTGAGCACAGGTTCTTGGGATCCACGGAGCAGCGCATGCACATGCGATGGGTGCCTACACAGCTGGCTTGCTTGTCTGTGGGGAAAGGCGAGATGGGTCAGGGCCTGGGTTCCTGAGGGGCTGAGAATCAAGGCAGGGATAGAAGAAAGGGGACAGGCCCACATCCCCTGAACCCACGCCGGCGCCCACTCACCTTTGTGGAAAATACGATTGAAAAGTGCCCGCAAGAATCTCTTCAGATGCCTCCAGAGTTGAGGGAAGAAGGGGAGGGGGGAGGCCGGGAGCAGGGTGAGCCCTGAAATCCAACCCTTGTCCCGGTCACACCCCAGCAGCCCTCCCACCTCAGCCCCTTCAAGACCCCAGGGCTCCCCCAACCGCGCTGCACAGATCCTGCCCTGACCATAGTCACCATGTTGATCCCCACGTTGAGCAAGATGAAGCTGACCGGGATCAGAAGAATTGAGTATCCTTGCTCCTGGCATTTCCTGGGGATGGGGCCAGTGAACGGCTCGGCTCGGTAGTAGTTTCGCTCACCCATGGCCGTTGGTCCCAGGACTGCCTGGGCCCTCTGCCCTCCAGTTTTAACTGGGAGCCAGACTGGGTCATAATGGGGCAGGTGGTGAGGTCACAGTGAGGGAGGGGGATGAAAAGGAGGGCCCAGAGTGGCATTCCCTGGTAACCAGGGTCAGGTAAGCTGAGCCTGGACAGTCAAACAGGGCCCGGTGGCCGGCATACATCCCCTCGAGCGGTCATTCATTCGCTCACCGCCCGCTGACTCACTTGTTCAAATGACACATTGCGTCTCTTGGCCCCTCTTGAGACTAGGAAGACCTTGGCCTCAGAGGCCTGCTGAAGGCCTGGCTGGAGTCCAGAGCCTCAGCCTTCTTCATGCCCTTCACTGGGCCTGGAGCTGGACCTGCCCAGATGTGGAACCTCCCAGTTTGGAAGCAACTTCTTGTATGAGGCTCTCTGTGGACAGGGACAGCTGAGACACAGAGGAGGTGCCCAGAGACCAGGGGTTTGGAGTCTGC
This sequence comes from Globicephala melas, assembly GCF_963455315.2. Lineage (NCBI taxonomy): Eukaryota > Metazoa > Chordata > Mammalia > Artiodactyla > Delphinidae > Globicephala > Globicephala melas. Next base: position 38,668 of record NW_027207778.1, read on the forward strand.
AGCTGCAGATGTACTTAGTGCATGGTATAGGACCAGGAGGGGCCTGCTGGCAGAACTGTGGCCACTAAACCAAAGGGACCCTCAGGCCAAGAAGGGGACACTGGCTTCTTATTGCAGGAAGCCAAGCGCAGGGACCCAGGCTGGCAGAAGGAGTGGCGCTTCCAAGCCACAGACCACCAATGTTTCCTGGACTCTGGCGCTCTTTATTCCTCTCTCCATGCCCTGCCGCCCCCTGCCCCTGCCCCCACTTGCTGCTGGTAAGTTCATTTTCCCAGTCTGGCTCCCGTGCAGAGAGGGCCTGGAGGCCGAGGTGGAAGGTAGCAGCGAGTTGGCCCGCGCTTGGCCCTCCTGCGGTTGCCGCTTCAGCACCAGACTGTCATACACCTGGTAGTTGGCATTGCCTCCCGGGTTCCGGCTGAGTGGCATGAAGGTGGGCGGGGGTGGAGGGTGCTCGGTAGCCTGGACGTCGGGCAGGAGGTGAGAGGGGCGGAGGAGCAGCGCTGAGCTGGGAGCCGGGGCCCGCTGGTCCGAGGCCTCGGCCAGTACCGTGAGGGAGGCGGAGGTGGCCACAGGGCGCCGCAAGGGCAGGATCTCAGCCCATTCGGCCGCCGGGTGCCGCACCTCGTGGGGATCGCGGGAGTAATCCAAGTGTCCCGTGGAGGGATGCAGGCTGCGGTTGGACTCGCTGTGAGCACAGCTGGGGAGGCTACGTCTCTGGGCCGGTGGGGTGTCGCGCTACCAGGCGTCGGGCCGGTAGACCCGAGGCACCAGAGCGGATGGAGGCTCAGAGCCCTCCAGACCCAGACTCCGCCATGGGCCCAGTTGCCGTCCTTTCGGCCCGCGAGCCCCTCGACCTGCACCTGGCCGCCCCCACCGGCGCCCAGCCCCGGCGCCGCCACCTGTGTGCCGGTGTGTCCCTCCACAGCTCCCTCCGACAAAAGCCCCACCCCCACCCCGCCCCTCTGGCGTGTCACCGCGGCCGGGTGCGGGAGCGGGATCGAGGGCAGGGGCCGCTTCCCCGGGCCTGCCGGCCACCAGGGGCGGGGTCCTGAGCTCGGCGGGGGGTGTGGGGGCAAGGGTGGCCTTGCCGGGGCTGAGGGGCCGTGGCGACTCAATGGTGGCTCCCGGTGGCTTCGGGCCAGCTGCTGTCGGGCAGGAGGGCCGGCCCGGGCTGCGGCCGGGCTGCGCCTAGGGCCGCGTGGGCGGGCAGGGCCGATGCCCAAGGGACCGCGGGCCCCGGGCCCTGAAGCCTCCGGGGCCACGTCCCTGTGAGCGACGTGCGGGATCTTGGGCGGGGCGCCAAGCGCCGAAGGGTTTGCTGGGTCACGGCCGCCCTGGGCTGGGAGGTGGTCGCCAAACCCTCCGCCGCCGCCCGATACCCGAGACCTCCGTTGCCCCTGCCTGGGCGGGCGAGGGGGCCCTGCCGGGGCGGGCCGGCCGCCAGGCTGGCGTTAAGGCGCCAGCGCCAGCGAAACTGGGCCTCAAGAGGCCGCCCGCGGCCCCCCGCCCCCGTCTACGGCCATACCACCCTGAACGCGCCCGATCTCGTCTGATCTCGGAAGCTAAGCAGGGTCGGGCCTGGTTAGTACTTGGATGGGAGACCGCCTGGGAATACCGGGTGCTGTAGGCTTTTTGCCTCCCGCTCCGCCCGCCTTCTCCTTTACTCGCCCGCGGCGGGGGGGCCGCCGGCTCCGCCCCCGCCGAGCCCCGCTGCAGGCAGTAGTCAAGGTGGGTTTACCTGCCCGAGCAGGAAGCTTGGGCGATGGCAGAAGTGGGAAGAAACTCTTGAGCACAGGTTCTTGGGATCCACGGAGCAGCGCATGCACATGCGATGGGTGCCTACACAGCTGGCTTGCTTGTCTGTGGGGAAAGGCGAGATGGGTCAGGGCCTGGGTTCCTGAGGGGCTGAGAATCAAGGCAGGGATAGAAGAAAGGGGACAGGCCCACATCCCCTGAACCCACGCCGGCGCCCACTCACCTTTGTGGAAAATACGATTGAAAAGTGCCCGCAAGAATCTCTTCAGATGCCTCCAGAGTTGAGGGAAGAAGGGGAGGGGGGAGGCCGGGAGCAGGGTGAGCCCTGAAATCCAACCCTTGTCCCGGTCACACCCCAGCAGCCCTCCCACCTCAGCCCCTTCAAGACCCCAGGGCTCCCCCAACCGCGCTGCACAGATCCTGCCCTGACCATAGTCACCATGTTGATCCCCACGTTGAGCAAGATGAAGCTGACCGGGATCAGAAGAATTGAGTATCCTTGCTCCTGGCATTTCCTGGGGATGGGGCCAGTGAACGGCTCGGCTCGGTAGTAGTTTCGCTCACCCATGGCCGTTGGTCCCAGGACTGCCTGGGCCCTCTGCCCTCCAGTTTTAACTGGGAGCCAGACTGGGTCATAATGGGGCAGGTGGTGAGGTCACAGTGAGGGAGGGGGATGAAAAGGAGGGCCCAGAGTGGCATTCCCTGGTAACCAGGGTCAGGTAAGCTGAGCCTGGACAGTCAAACAGGGCCCGGTGGCCGGCATACATCCCCTCGAGCGGTCATTCATTCGCTCACCGCCCGCTGACTCACTTGTTCAAATGACACATTGCGTCTCTTGGCCCCTCTTGAGACTAGGAAGACCTTGGCCTCAGAGGCCTGCTGAAGGCCTGGCTGGAGTCCAGAGCCTCAGCCTTCTTCATGCCCTTCACTGGGCCTGGAGCTGGACCTGCCCAGATGTGGAACCTCCCAGTTTGGAAGCAACTTCTTGTATGAGGCTCTCTGTGGACAGGGACAGCTGAGACACAGAGGAGGTGCCCAGAGACCAGGGGTTTGGAGTCTGCAGCTGCAGATGTACTTAGTGCATGGTATAGGACCAGGAGGGGCCTGCTGGCAGAACTGTGGCCACTAAACCAAAGGGACCCTCAGGCCAAGAAGGGGACACTGGCTTCTTATTGCAGGAAGCCAAGCGCAGGGACCCAGGCTGGCAGAAGGAGTGGCGCTTCCAAGCCACAGACCACCAATGTTTCCTGGACTCTGGCGCTCTTTATTCCTCTCTCCATGCCCTGCCGCCCCCTGCCCCTGCCCCCACTTGCTGCTGGTAAGTTCATTTTCCCAGTCTGGCTCCCGTGCAGAGAGGGCCTGGAGGCCGAGGTGGAAGGTAGCAGCGAGTTGGCCCGCGCTTGGCCCTCCTGCGGTTGCCGCTTCAGCACCAGACTGTCATACACCTGGTAGTTGGCATTGCCTCCCGGGTTCCGGCTGAGTGGCATGAAGGTGGGCGGGGGTGGAGGGTGCTCGGTAGCCTGGACGTCGGGCAGGAGGTGAGAGGGGCGGAGGAGCAGCGCTGAGCTGGGAGCCGGGGCCCGCTGGTCCGAGGCCTCGGCCAGTACCGTGAGGGAGGCGGAGGTGGCCACAGGGCGCCGCAAGGGCAGGATCTCAGCCCATTCGGCCGCCGGGTGCCGCACCTCGTGGGGATCGCGGGAGTAATCCAAGTGTCCCGTGGAGGGATGCAGGCTGCGGTTGGACTCGCTGTGAGCACAGCTGGGGAGGCTACGTCTGTGGGCCGGTGGGGTGTCGCGCTACCAGGCGTCGGGCCGGTAGACCCGAGGCACCAGAGCGGATGGAGGCTCAGAGCCCTCCAGACCCAGACTCCGCCATGGGCCCAGTTGCCGTCCTTTCGGCCCGCGAGCCCCTCGACCTGCACCTGGCCGCCCCCACCGGCGCCCAGCCCCGGCGCCGCCACCTGTGTGCCGGTGTGTCCCTCCACAGCTCCCTCCGACAAAAGCCCCACCCCCACCCCGCCCCTCTGGCGTGTCACCGCGGCCGGGTGCGGGAGCGGGATCGAGGGCAGGGGCCGCTTCCCCGGGCCTGCCGGCCACCAGGGGCGGGGTCCTGAGCTCGGCGGGGGGTGTGGGGGCAAGGGTGGCCTTGCCGGGGCTGAGGGGCCGTGGCGACTCAATGGTGGCTCCCGGTGGCTTCGGGCCAGCTGCTGTCGGGCAGGAGGGCCGGCCCGGGCTGCGGCCGGGCTGCGCCTAGGGCCGCGTGGGCGGGCAGGGCCGATGCCCAAGGGACCGCGGGCCCCGGGCCCTGAAGCCTCCGGGGCCACGTCCCTGTGAGCGACGTGCGGGATCTTGGGCGGGGCGCCAAGCGCCGAAGGGTTTGCTGGGTCACGGCCGCCCTGGGCTGGGAGGTGGTCGCCAAACCCTCCGCCGCCGCCCGATACCCGAGACCTCCGTTGCCCCTGCCTGGGCGGGCGAGGGGGCCCTGCCGGGGCGGGCCGGCCGCCAGGCTGGCGTTAAGGCGCCAGCGCCAGCGAAACTGGGCCTCAAGAGGCCGCCCGCGGCCCACCGCCCCCGTCTACGGCCATACCACCCTGAACGCGCCCGATCTCGTCTGATCTCGGAAGCTAAGCAGGGTCGGGCCTGGTTAGTACTTGGATGGGAGACCGCCTGGGAATACCGGGTGCTGTAGGCTTTTTGCCTCCCGCTCCGCCCGCCTTCTCCTTTACTCGCCCGCGGCGGGGGCCGCCGGCTCCGCCCCCGCCGGGCCCCGCTGCAGGCCCCACCTCCTCAGGCCCCTCCCACCACGGCGCGCGCCGGCGGGGCGCTCCCCGCCGACCCGGCCGGCCAGGCGGCCAGAAGGCGGCCCTGGAAGGCAGGCGCACCCCAGACGCTCCCGGGGTGGCTGGCCCGGACCCAGACTCCGCCGCGGGCCCAGTTGCCGTCCTTTCGGCCCGCGAGCCCCTCGACCTGCACCTGGCCGCCCCCACCGGCGCCCAGCCCCGGCGCCGCCACCTGTGTGCCGGTGTGTCCCTCCACACCTCCCTCCGACAAAAGCCCCCCCCCACCCCGCCCCTCTGGCGTGTCACCGCGGCCGGGTGCGGGAGCGGGATCGAGGGCAGGGGCCGCTTCCCCGGGCCTGCCGGCCACCAGGGTCGGGGTCCTGAGCTCGGCGGGGGGTGTTGGGGGCAAGGGTGGCCTTGCCGGGGCTGAGGGGCCGTGGCGACTCAATGGTGGCTCCCAGTGGCTTCGGGCCAGCTGCTGTCGGGCAGGAGGGCCGGCCCGGGCTGCGGCCGGGCTGCGCCTAGGGCCGCGTGGGCGGGCAGGGCCGATGCCCAAGGGACCGCGGGCCCCGGGCCCTGAAGCCTCCGGGGCCACGTCCCTGTGAGCGACGTGCGGGATCTTGGGCGGGGCGCCAAGCGCCGAAGGGTTTGCTGGGTCACGGCCGCCCTGGGCTGGGAGGTGGTCGCCAAACCCTCCGCCGCCGCCCGATACCCGAGACCTCCGTTGCCCCTGCCTGGGCGGGCGAGGGGGCCCTGCCGGGGCGGGCCGGCCGCCAGGCTGGCGTTAAGGAGCCAGCGCCAGCGAAACTGGGCCTCAAGAGGCCGCCCGCGGCCCACCGCCCCGGTCTACGGCCATACCACCCTGAACGCGCCCGATCTCGTCTGATCTCGGAAGCTAAGCAGGGTCGGGCCTGGTTAGTACTTGGATGGGAGACCGCCTGGGAATACCGGGTGCTGTAGGCTTTTTGCCTCCCGCTCCGCCCGCCTTCTCCTTTACTCGCCCGCGGCGGGGGGGCCGCCGGCTCCGCCCCCGCCGAGCCCCGCTGCAGGCAGTAGTCAAGGTGGGTTTACCTGCCCGAGCAGGAAGCTTGGGCGATGGCAGAAGTGGGAAGAAACTCTTGAGCACAGGTTCTTGGGATCCACGGAGCAGCGCATGCACATGCGATGGGTGCCTACACAGCTGGCTTGCTTGTCTGTGGGGAAAGGCGAGATGGGTCAGGGCCTGGGTTCCTGAGGGGCTGAGAATCAAGGCAGGGATAGAAGAAAGGGGACAGGCCCACATCCCCTGAACCCACGCCGGCGCCCACTCACCTTTGTGGAAAATACGATTGAAAAGTGCCCGCAAGAATCTCTTCAGATGCCTCCAGAGTTGAGGGAAGAAGGGGAGGGGGGAGACCGGGAGCAGGGTGAGGCCTGAAATCCAACCCTTGTCCCGGTCACACCCCAGCAGCCCTCCCACCTCAGCCCCTTCAAGACCCCAGGGCTCCCCCAACCGCGCTGCACAGATCCTGCCCTGACCATAGTCACCATGTTGATCCCCACGTTGAGCAAGATGAAGCTGACCGGGATCAGAAGAATTGAGTATCCTTGCTCCTGGCATTTCCTGGGGATGGGGCCAGTGAACGGCTCGGCTCGGTAGTAGTTTCGCTCACCCATGGCTGTTGGTCCCAGGACTGCCTGGGCCCTCTGCCCTCCAGTTTTAACTGGGAGCCAGACTGGGTCATAATGGGGCAGGTGGTGAGGTCACAGTGAGGGAGGGGGATGAAAAGGAGGGCCCAGAGTGGCATTCCCTGGTAACCAAGGTCAGGTAAGCTGAGCCTGGACAGTCAAACAGGGCCCGGTGGCCGGCATACATCCCCTCGAGTGGTCATTCATTCGCTCACCGCCCGCTGACTCACTTGTTCAAATGACACATTGCGTCTCTTGGCCCCTCTTGAGACTAGGAAGACCTTGGCCTCAGAGGCCTGCTGAAGGCCTGGCTGGAGTCCAGAGCCTCAGCCTTCTTCATGCCCTTCACTGGGCCTGGAGCTGGACCTGCCCAGATGTGGAACCTCCCAGTTTGGAAGCAACTTCTTGTATGAGGCTCTCTGTGGACAGGGACAGCTGAGACACAGAGGAGGTGCCCAGAGACCAGGGGTTTGGAGTCTGCAGCTGCAGATGTACTTAGTGCATGGTATAGGACCAGGAGGGGCCTGCTGGCAGAACTGTGGCCACTAAACCAAAGGGACCCTCAGGCCAAGAAGGGGACACTGGCTTCTTATTGCAGGAAGCCAAGCGCAGGGACCCAGGCTGGCAGAAGGAGTGGCGCTTCCAAGCCACAGACCACCAATGTTTCCTGGACTCTGGCGCTCTTTATTCCTCTCTCCATGCCCTGCCGCCCCCTGCCCCTGCCCCCACTTGCTGCTGGTAAGTTCATTTTCCCAGTCTGGCTCCCGTGCAGAGAGGGCCTGGAGGCCGAGGTGGAAGGTAGCAGCGAGTTGGCCCGCGCTTGGCCCTCCTGCGGTTGCCGCTTCAGCACCAGACTGTCATACACCTGGTAGTTGGCATTGCCTCCCGGGTTCCGGCTGAGTGGCATGAAGGTGGGCGGGGGTGGAGGGTGCTCGGTAGCCTGGACGTCGGGCAGGAGGTGAGAGGGGCGGAGGAGCAGCGCTGAGCTGGGAGCCGGGGCCCGCTGGTCCGAGGCCTCGGCCAGTACCGTGAGGGAGGCGGAGGTGGCCACAGGGCGCCGCAAGGGCAGGATCTCAGCCCATTCGGCCGCCGGGTGCCGCACCTCGTGGGGATCGCGGGAGTAATCCAAGTGTCCCGTGGAGGGATGCAGGCTGCGGTTGGACTCGCTGTGAGCACAGCTGGGGAGGCTACGTCTCTGGGCCGGTGGGGTGTCGCGCTACCAGGCGTCGGGCCGGTAGACCCGAGGCACCAGAGCGGATGGAGGCTCAGAGCCCTCCAGACCCAGACTCCGCCATGGGCCCAGTTGCCGTCCTTTCGGCCCGCGAGCCCCTCGACCTGCACCTGGCCGCCCCCACCGGCGCCCAGCCCCGGCGCCGCCACCTGTGTGCCGGTGTGTCCCTCCACAGCTCCCTCCGACAAAAGCCCCACCCCCACCCCGCCCCTCTGGCGTGTCACCGCGGCCGGGTGCGGGAGCGGGATCGAGGGCAGGGGCCGCTTCCCCGGGCCTGCCGGCCACCAGGGGCGGGGTCCTGAGCTCGGCGGGGGGTGTGGGGGCAAGGGTGGCCTTGCCGGGGCTGAGGGGCCGTGGCGACTCAATGGTGGCTCCCGGTGGCTTCGGGCCAGCTGCTGTCGGGCAGGAGGGCCGGCCCGGGCTGCGGCCGGGCTGCGCCTAGGGCCGCGTGGGCGGGCAGGGCCGATGCCCAAGGGACCGCGGGCCCCGGGCCCTGAAGCCTCCGGGGCCACGTCCCTGTGAGCGACGTGCGGGATCTTGGGCGGGGCGCCAAGCGCCGAAGGGTTTGCTGGGTCACGGCCGCCCTGGGCTGGGAGGTGGTCGCCAAACCCTCCGCCGCCGCCCGATACCCGAGACCTCCGTTGCCCCTGCCTGGGCGGGCGAGGGGGCCCTGCCGGGGCGGGCCGGCCGCCAGGCTGGCGTTAAGGCGCCAGCGCCAGCGAAACTGGGCCTCAAGAGGCCGCCCGCGGCCCCCCGCCCCCGTCTACGGCCATACCACCCTGAACGCGCCCGATCTCGTCTGATCTCGGAAGCTAAGCAGGGTCGGGCCTGGTTAGTACTTGGATGGGAGACCGCCTGGGAATACCGGGTGCTGTAGGCTTTTTGCCTCCCGCTCCGCCCGCCTTCTCCTTTACTCGCCCGCGGCGGGGGGGCCGCCGGCTCCGCCCCCGCCGAGCCCCGCTGCAGGCAGTAGTCAAGGTGGGTTTACCTGCCCGAGCAGGAAGCTTGGGCGATGGCAGAAGTGGGAAGAAACTCTTGAGCACAGGTTCTTGGGATCCACGGAGCAGCGCATGCACATGCGATGGGTGCCTACACAGCTGGCTTGCTTGTCTGTGGGGAAAGGCGAGATGGGTCAGGGCCTGGGTTCCTGAGGGGCTGAGAATCAAGGCAGGGATAGAAGAAAGGGGACAGGCCCACATCCCCTGAACCCACGCCGGCGCCCACTCACCTTTGTGGAAAATACGATTGAAAAGTGCCCGCAAGAATCTCTTCAGATGCCTCCAGAGTTGAGGGAAGAAGGGGAGGGGGGAGGCCGGGAGCAGGGTGAGCCCTGAAATCCAACCCTTGTCCCGGTCACACCCCAGCAGCCCTCCCACCTCAGCCCCTTCAAGACCCCAGGGCTCCCCCAACCGCGCTGCACAGATCCTGCCCTGACCATAGTCACCATGTTGATCCCCACGTTGAGCAAGATGAAGCTGACCGGGATCAGAAGAATTGAGTATCCTTGCTCCTGGCATTTCCTGGGGATGGGGCCAGTGAACGGCTCGGCTCGGTAGTAGTTTCGCTCACCCATGGCCGTTGGTCCCAGGACTGCCTGGGCCCTCTGCCCTCCAGTTTTAACTGGGAGCCAGACTGGGTCATAATGGGGCAGGTGGTGAGGTCACAGTGAGGGAGGGGGATGAAAAGGAGGGCCCAGAGTGGCATTCCCTGGTAACCAGGGTCAGGTAAGCTGAGCCTGGACAGTCAAACAGGGCCCGGTGGCCGGCATACATCCCCTCGAGCGGTCATTCATTCGCTCACCGCCCGCTGACTCACTTGTTCAAATGACACATTGCGTCTCTTGGCCCCTCTTGAGACTAGGAAGACCTTGGCCTCAGAGGCCTGCTGAAGGCCTGGCTGGAGTCCAGAGCCTCAGCCTTCTTCATGCCCTTCACTGGGCCTGGAGCTGGACCTGCCCAGATGTGGAACCTCCCAGTTTGGAAGCAACTTCTTGTATGAGGCTCTCTGTGGACAGGGACAGCTGAGACACAGAGGAGGTGCCCAGAGACCAGGGGTTTGGAGTCTGCAGCTGCAGATGTACTTAGTGCATGGTATAGGACCAGGAGGGGCCTGCTGGCAGAACTGTGGCCACTAAACCAAAGGGACCCTCAGGCCAAGAAGGGGACACTGGCTTCTTATTGCAGGAAGCCAAGCGCAGGGACCCAGGCTGGCAGAAGGAGTGGCGCTTCCAAGCCACAGACCACCAATGTTTCCTGGACTCTGGCGCTCTTTATTCCTCTCTCCATGCCCTGCCGCCCCCTGCCCCTGCCCCCATTTGCTGCTGGTAAGTTCACTTTCCCAGTCTGGCTCCCGTGCAGAGAGGGCCTGGAGGCCGAGGTGGAAGGTAGCAGCGAGTTGGCCCGCGCTTGGCCCTCCTGCGGTTGCCGCTTCAGCACCAGACTGTCATACACCTGGTAGTTGGCATTGCCTCCCGGGTTCCGGCTGAGTGGCATGAAGGTGGGCGGGGGTGGAGGGTGCTCGGTAGCCTGGACGTCGGACAGGAGGTGAGAGGGGCGGAGGAGCAGCGCTGAGCTGGGAGCCGGGGCCCGCTGGTCCGAGGCCTCGGCCAGTACCGTGAGGGAGGCGGAGGTGGCCACAGGGCGCCGCAAGGGCAGGATCTCAGCCCATTCGGCCGCCGGGTGCTGCACCTCGTGGGGATCGCGGGAGTAATCCAAGTGTCCCGTGGAGGGATGCAGGCTGCGGTTGGACTCGCTGTGAGCACAGCTGGGGAGGCTACGTCTGTGGGCCGGTGGGGTGTCGCGCTACCAGGCGTCGGGCCGGTAGACCCGAGGCACCAGAGCGGATGGAGGCTCAGAGCCCTCCAGACCCAGACTCCGTCATGGGCCCAGTTGCCGTCCTTTCGGCGCGCGAGCCCCTCGACCTGCACCTGGCCGCCCCCACCGGCGCCCAGCCCCGGCGCCGCCACCTGTGTGCCGGTGTGTCCCTCCACAGCTCCCTCCGACAAAAGCCCCCCCCCACCCCGCCCCTCTGGCGTGTCACCGCGGCCGGGTGCGGGAGCGGGATCGAGGGCAGGGGCCGCTTCCCCGGGCCTGCCGGCCACCAGGGGCGGGGTCCTGAGCTCGGCGGGGGGTGTGGGGGCAAGGGTGGCCTTGCCGGGGCTGAGGGGCCGTGGCGACTCAATGGTGGCTCCCGGTGGCTTCGGGCCAGCTGCTGTCGGGCAGGAGGGCCGGCCCGGGCTGCGGCCGGGCTGCGCCTAGGGCCGCGTGGGCGGGCAGGGCCGATGCCCAAGGGACCGCGGGCCCCGGGCCCTGAAGCCTCCGGGGCCACGTCCCTGTGAGCGACGTGCGGGATCTTGGGCGGGGCGCCAAGCGCCGAAGGGTTTGCTGGGTCACGGCCGCCCTGGGCTGGGAGGTGGTCGCCAAACACTCCGCCGCCGCCCGATACCCGAGACCTCCGTTGCCCCTGCCTGGGCGGGCGAGGGGGCCCTGCCGGGGCGGGCCGGCCGCCAGGCTGGCGTTAAGGAGCCAGCGCCAGCGAAACTGGGCCTCAAGAGGCCGCCCGCGGCCCACCGCCCCGGTCTACGGCCATACCACCCTGAACGCGCCCGATCTCGTCTGATCTCGGAAGCTAAGCAGGGTCGGGCCTGGTTAGTACTTGGATGGGAGACCGCCTGGGAATACCGGGTGCTGTAGGCTTTTTGCCTCCCGCTCCGCCCGCCTTCTCCTTTACTCGCCCGCGGCGGGGGGGCCGCCGGCTCCGCCCCCGCCGAGCCCCGCTGCAGGCAGTAGTCAAGGTGGGTTTACCTGCCCGAGCAGGAAGCTTGGGCGATGGCAGAAGTGGGAAGAAACTCTTGAGCACAGGTTCTTGGGATCCACGGAGCAGCGCATGCACATGCGATGGGTGCCTACACAGCTGGCTTGCTTGTCTGTGGGGAAAGGCGAGATGGGTCAGGGCCTGGGTTCCTGAGGGGCTGAGAATCAAGGCAGGGATAGAAGAAAGGGGACAGGCCCACATCCCCTGAACCCACGCCGGCGCCCACTCACCTTTGTGGAAAATACGATTGAAAAGTGCCCGCAAGAATCTCTTCAGATGCCTCCAGAGTTGAGGGAAGAAGGGGAGGGGGGAGACCGGGAGCAGGGTGAGGCCTGAAATCCAACCCTTGTCCCGGTCACACCCCAGCAGCCCTCCCACCTCAGCCCCTTCAAGACCCCAGGGCTCCCCCAACCGCGCTGCACAGATCCTGCCCTGACCATAGTCACCATGTTGATCCCCACGTTGAGCAAGATGAAGCTGACCGGGATCAGAAGAATTGAGTATCCTTGCTCCTGGCATTTCCTGGGGATGGGGCCAGTGAACGGCTCGGCTCGGTAGTAGTTTCGCTCACCCATGGCTGTTGGTCCCAGGACTGCCTGGGCCCTCTGCCCTCCAGTTTTAACTGGGAGCCAGACTGGGTCATAATGGGGCAGGTGGTGAGGTCACAGTGAGGGAGGGGGATGAAAAGGAGGGCCCAGAGTGGCATTCCCTGGTAACCAAGGTCAGGTAAGCTGAGCCTGGACAGTCAAACAGGGCCCGGTGGCCGGCATACATCCCCTCGAGTGGTCATTCATTCGCTCACCGCCCGCTGACTCACTTGTTCAAATGACACATTGCGTCTCTTGGCCCCTCTTGAGACTAGGAAGACCTTGGCCTCAGAGGCCTGCTGAAGGCCTGGCTGGAGTCCAGAGCCTCAGCCTTCTTCATGCCCTTCACTGGGCCTGGAGCTGGACCTGCCCAGATGTGGAACCTCCCAGTTTGGAAGCAACTTCTTGTATGAGGCTCTCTGTGGACAGGGACAGCTGAGACACAGAGGAGGTGCCCAGAGACCAGGGGTTTGGAGTCTGCAGCTGCAGATGTACTTAGTGCATGGTATAGGACCAGGAGGGGCCTGCTGGCAGAACTGTGGCCACTAAACCAAAGGGACCCTCAGGCCAAGAAGGGGACACTGGCTTCTTATTGCAGGAAGCCAAGCGCAGGGACCCAGGCTGGCAGAAGGAGTGGCGCTTCCAAGCCACAGACCACCAATGTTTCCTGGACTCTGGCGCTCTTTATTCCTCTCTCCATGCCCTGCCGCCCCCTGCCCCTGCCCCCACTTGCTGCTGGTAAGTTCATTTTCCCAGTCTGGCTCCCGTGCAGAGAGGGCCTGGAGGCCGAGGTGGAAGGTAGCAGCGAGTTGGCCCGCGCTTGGCCCTCCTGCGGTTGCCGCTTCAGCACCAGACTGTCATACACCTGGTAGTTGGCATTGCCTCCCGGGTTCCGGCTGAGTGGCATGAAGGTGGGCGGGGGTGGAGGGTGCTCGGTAGCCTGGACGTCGGGCAGGAGGTGAGAGGGGCGGAGGAGCAGCGCTGAGCTGGGAGCCGGGGCCCGCTGGTCCGAGGCCTCGGCCAGTACCGTGAGGGAGGCGGAGGTGGCCACAGGGCGCCGCAAGGGCAGGATCTCAGCCCATTCGGCCGCCGGGTGCCGCACCTCGTGGGGATCGCGGGAGTAATCCAAGTGTCCCGTGGAGGGATGCAGGCTGCGGTTGGACTCGCTGTGAGCACAGCTGGGGAGGCTACGTCTCTGGGCCGGTGGGGTGTCGCGCTACCAGGCGTCGGGCCGGTAGACCCGAGGCACCAGAGCGGATGGAGGCTCAGAGCCCTCCAGACCCAGACTCCGCCATGGGCCCAGTTGCCGTCCTTTCGGCCCGCGAGCCCCTCGACCTGCACCTGGCCGCCCCCACCGGCGCCCAGCCCCGGCGCCGCCACCTGTGTGCCGGTGTGTCCCTCCACAGCTCCCTCCGACAAAAGCCCCACCCCCACCCCGCCCCTCTGGCGTGTCACCGCGGCCGGGTGCGGGAGCGGGATCGAGGGCAGGGGCCGCTTCCCCGGGCCTGCCGGCCACCAGGGGCGGGGTCCTGAGCTCGGCGGGGGGTGTGGGGGCAAGGGTGGCCTTGCCGGGGCTGAGGGGCCGTGGCGACTCAATGGTGGCTCCCGGTGGCTTCGGGCCAGCTGCTGTCGGGCAGGAGGGCCGGCCCGGGCTGCGGCCGGGCTGCGCCTAGGGCCGCGTGGGCGGGCAGGGCCGATGCCCAAGGGACCGCGGGCCCCGGGCCCTGAAGCCTCCGGGGCCACGTCCCTGTGAGCGACGTGCGGGATCTTGGGCGGGGCGCCAAGCGCCGAAGGGTTTGCTGGGTCACGGCCGCCCTGGGCTGGGAGGTGGTCGCCAAACCCTCCGCCGCCGCCCGATACCCGAGACCTCCGTTGCCCCTGCCTGGGCGGGCGAGGGGGCCCTGCCGGGGCGGGCCGGCCGCCAGGCTGGCGTTAAGGCGCCAGCGCCAGCGAAACTGGGCCTCAAGAGGCCGCCCGCGGCCCCCCGCCCCCGTCTACGGCCATACCACCCTGAACGCGCCCGATCTCGTCTGATCTCGGAAGCTAAGCAGGGTCGGGCCTGGTTAGTACTTGGATGGGAGACCGCCTGGGAATACCGGGTGCTGTAGGCTTTTTGCCTCCCGCTCCGCCCGCCTTCTCCTTTACTCGCCCGCGGCGGGGGGGCCGCCGGCTCCGCCCCCGCCGAGCCCCGCTGCAGGCAGTAGTCAAGGTGGGTTTACCTGCCCGAGCAGGAAGCTTGGGCGATGGCAGAAGTGGGAAGAAACTCTTGAGCACAGGTTCTTGGGATCCACGGAGCAGCGCATGCACATGCGATGGGTGCCTACACAGCTGGCTTGCTTGTCTGTGGGGAAAGGCGAGATGGGTCAGGGCCTGGGTTCCTGAGGGGCTGAGAATCAAGGCAGGGATAGAAGAAAGGGGACAGGCCCACATCCCCTGAACCCACGCCGGCGCCCACTCACCTTTGTGGAAAATACGATTGAAAAGTGCCCGCAAGAATCTCTTCAGATGCCTCCAGAGTTGAGGGAAGAAGGGGAGGGGGGAGGCCGGGAGCAGGGTGAGCCCTGAAATCCAACCCTTGTCCCGGTCACACCCCAGCAGCCCTCCCACCTCAGCCCCTTCAAGACCCCAGGGCTCCCCCAACCGCGCTGCACAGATCCTGCCCTGACCATAGTCACCATGTTGATCCCCACGTTGAGCAAGATGAAGCTGACCGGGATCAGAAGAATTGAGTATCCTTGCTCCTGGCATTTCCTGGGGATGGGGCCAGTGAACGGCTCGGCTCGGTAGTAGTTTCGCTCACCCATGGCCGTTGGTCCCAGGACTGCCTGGGCCCTCTGCCCTCCAGTTTTAACTGGGAGCCAGACTGGGTCATAATGGGGCAGGTGGTGAGGTCACAGTGAGGGAGGGGGATGAAAAGGAGGGCCCAGAGTGGCATTCCCTGGTAACCAGGGTCAGGTAAGCTGAGCCTGGACAGTCAAACAGGGCCCGGTGGCCGGCATACATCCCCTCGAGCGGTCATTCATTCGCTCACCGCCCGCTGACTCACTTGTTCAAATGACACATTGCGTCTCTTGGCCCCTCTTGAGACTAGGAAGACCTTGGCCTCAGAGGCCTGCTGAAGGCCTGGCTGGAGTCCAGAGCCTCAGCCTTCTTCATGCCCTTCACTGGGCCTGGAGCTGGACCTGCCCAGATGTGGAACCTCCCAGTTTGGAAGCAACTTCTTGTATGAGGCTCTCTGTGGACAGGGACAGCTGAGACACAGAGGAGGTGCCCAGAGACCAGGGGTTTGGAGTCTGCAGCTGCAGATGTACTTAGTGCATGGTATAGGACCAGGAGGGGCCTGCTGGCAGAACTGTGGCCACTAAACCAAAGGGACCCTCAGGCCAAGAAGGGGACACTGGCTTCTTATTGCAGGAAGCCAAGCGCAGGGACCCAGGCTGGCAGAAGGAGTGGCGCTTCCAAGCCACAGACCACCAATGTTTCCTGGACTCTGGCGCTCTTTATTCCTCTCTCCATGCCCTGCCGCCCCCTGCCCCTGCCCCCATTTGCTGCTGGTAAGTTCACTTTCCCAGTCTGGCTCCCGTGCAGAGAGGGCCTGGAGGCCGAGGTGGAAGGTAGCAGCGAGTTGGCCCGCGCTTGGCCCTCCTGCGGTTGCCGCTTCAGCACCAGACTGTCATACACCTGGTAGTTGGCATTGCCTCCCGGGTTCCGGCTGAGTGGCATGAAGGTGGGCGGGGGTGGAGGGTGCTCGGTAGCCTGGACGTCGGACAGGAGGTGAGAGGGGCGGAGGAGCAGCGCTGAGCTGGGAGCCGGGGCCCGCTGGTCCGAGGCCTCGGCCAGTACCGTGAGGGAGGCGGAGGTGGCCACAGGGCGCCGCAAGGGCAGGATCTCAGCCCATTCGGCCGCCGGGTGCTGCACCTCGTGGGGATCGCGGGAGTAATCCAAGTGTCCCGTGGAGGGATGCAGGCTGCGGTTGGACTCGCTGTGAGCACAGCTGGGGAGGCTACGTCTGTGGGCCGGTGGGGTGTCGCGCTACCAGGCGTCGGGCCGGTAGACCCGAGGCACCAGAGCGGATGGAGGCTCAGAGCCCTCCAGACCCAGACTCCGTCATGGGCCCAGTTGCCGTCCTTTCGGCCCGCGAGCCCCTCGACCTGCACCTGGCCGCCCCCACCGGCGCCCAGCCCCGGCGCCGCCACCTGTGTGCCGGTGTGTCCCTCCACAGCTCCCTCCGACAAAAGCCCCCCCCCACCCCGCCCCTCTGGCGTGTCACCGCGGCCGGGTGCGGGAGCGGGATCGAGGGCAGGGGCCGCTTCCCCGGGCCTGCCGGCCACCAGGGGCGGGGTCCTGAGCTCGGCGGGGGGTGTGGGGGCAAGGGTGGCCTTGCCGGGGCTGAGGGGCCGTGGCGACTCAATGGTGGCTCCCGGTGGCTTCGGGCCAGCTGCTGTCGGGCAGGAGGGCCGGCCCGGGCTGCGGCCGGGCTGCGCCTAGGGCCGCGTGGGCGGGCAGGGCCGATGCCCAAGGGACCGCGGGCCCCGGGCCCTGAAGCCTCCGGGGCCACGTCCCTGTGAGCGACGTGCGGGATCTTGGGCGGGGCGCCAAGCGCCGAAGGGTTTGCTGGGTCACGGCCGCCCTGGGCTGGGAGGTGGTCGCCAAACCCTCCGCCGCCGCCCGATACCCGAGACCTCCGTTGCCCCTGCCTGGGCGGGCGAGGGGGCCCTGCCGGGGCGGGCCGGCCGCCAGGCTGGCGTTAAGGCGCCAGCGCCAGCGAAACTGGGCCTCAAGAGGCCGCCCGCGGCCCCCCACCCCCGTCTACGGCCATACCACCCTGAACGCGCCCGATCTCGTCTGATCTCGGAAGCTAAGCAGGGTCGGGCCTGGTTAGTACTTGGATGGGAGACCGCCTGGGAATACCGGGTGCTGTAGGCTTTTTGCCTCCCGCTCCGCCCGCCTTCTCCTTTACTCGCCCGCGGCGGGGGGGCCGCCGGCTCCGCCCCCGCCGAGCCCCGCTGCAGGCAGTAGTCAAGGTGGGTTTACCTGCCCGAGCAGGAAGCTTGGGCGATGGCAGAAGTGGGAAGAAACTCTTGAGCACAGGTTCTTGGGATCCACGGAGCAGCGCATGCACATGCGATGGGTGCCTACACAGCTGGCTTGCTTGTCTGTGGGGAAAGGCGAGATGGGTCAGGGCCTGGGTTCCTGAGGGGCTGAGAATCAAGGCAGGGATAGAAGAAAGGGGACAGGCCCACATCCCCTGAACCCACGCCGGCGCCCACTCACCTTTGTGGAAAATACGATTGAAAAGTGCCCGCAAGAATCTCTTCAGATGCCTCCAGAGTTGAGGGAAGAAGGGGAGGGGGGAGGCCGGGAGCAGGGTGAGCCCTGAAATCCAACCCTTGTCCCGGTCACACCCCAGCAGCCCTCCCACCTCAGCCCCTTCAAGACCCCAGGGCTCCCCCAACCGCGCTGCACAGATCCTGCCCTGACCATAGTCACCATGTTGATCCCCACGTTGAGCAAGATGAAGCTGACCGGGATCAGAAGAATTGAGTATCCTTGCTCCTGGCATTTCCTGGGGATGGGGCCAGTGAACGGCTCGGCTCGGTAGTAGTTTCGCTCACCCATGGCCGTTGGTCCCAGGACTGCCTGGGCCCTCTGCCCTCCAGTTTTAACTGGGAGCCAGACTGGGTCATAATGGGGCAGGTGGTGAGGTCACAGTGAGGGAGGGGGATGAAAAGGAGGGCCCAGAGTGGCATTCCCTGGTAACCAGGGTCAGGTAAGCTGAGCCTGGACAGTCAAACAGGGCCCGGTGGCCGGCATACATCCCCTCGAGCGGTCATTCATTCGCTCACCGCCCGCTGACTCACTTGTTCAAATGACACATTGCGTCTCTTGGCCCCTCTTGAGACTAGGAAGACCTTGGCCTCAGAGGCCTGCTGAAGGCCTGGCTGGAGTCCAGAGCCTCAGCCTTCTTCATGCCCTTCACTGGGCCTGGAGCTGGACCTGCCCAGATGTGGAACCTCCCAGTTTGGAAGCAACTTCTTGTATGAGGCTCTCTGTGGACAGGGACAGCTGAGACACAGAGGAGGTGCCCAGAGACCAGGGGTTTGGAGTCTGCAGCTGCAGATGTACTTAGTGCATGGTATAGGACCAGGAGGGGCCTGCTGGCAGAACTGTGGCCACTAAACCAAAGGGACCCTCAGGCCAAGAAGGGGACACTGGCTTCTTATTGCAGGAAGCCAAGCGCAGGGACCCAGGCTGGCAGAAGGAGTGGCGCTTCCAAGCCACAGACCACCAATGTTTCCTGGACTCTGGCGCTCTTTATTCCTCTCTCCATGCCCTGCCGCCCCCTGCCCCTGCCCCCACTTGCTGCTGGTAAGTTCATTTTCCCAGTCTGGCTCCCGTGCAGAGAGGGCCTGGAGGCCGAGGTGGAAGGTAGCAGCGAGTTGGCCCGCGCTTGGCCCTCCTGCGGTTGCCGCTTCAGCACCAGACTGTCATACACCTGGTAGTTGGCATTGCCTCCCGGGTTCCGGCTGAGTGGCATGAAGGTGGGCGGGGGTGGAGGGTGCTCGGTAGCCTGGACGTCGGGCAGGAGGTGAGAGGGGCGGAGGAGCAGCGCTGAGCTGGGAGCCGGGGCCCGCTGGTCCGAGGCCTCGGCCAGTACCGTGAGGGAGGCGGAGGTGGCCACAGGGCGCCGCAAGGGCAGGATCTCAGCCCATTCGGCCGCCGGGTGCCGCACCTCGTGGGGATCGCGGGAGTAATCCAAGTGTCCCGTGGAGGGATGCAGGCTGCGGTTGGACTCGCTGTGAGCACAGCTGGGGAGGCTACGTCTGTGGGCCGGTGGGGTGTCGCGCTACCAGGCGTCGGGCCGGTAGACCCGAGGCACCAGAGCGGATGGAGGCTCAGAGCCCTCCAGACCCAGACTCCGCCATGGGCCCAGTTGCCGTCCTTTCGGCCCGCGAGCCCCTCGACCTGCACCTGGCCGCCCCCACCGGCGCCCAGCCCCGGCGCCGCCACCTGTGTGCCGGTGTGTCCCTCCACAGCTCCCTCCGACAAAAGCCCCACCCCCACCCCGCCCCTCTGGCGTGTCACCGCGGCCGGGTGCGGGAGCGGGATCGAGGGCAGGGGCCGCTTCCCCGGGCCTGCCGGCCACCAGGGGCGGGGTCCTGAGCTCGGCGGGGGGTGTGGGGGCAAGGGTGGCCTTGCCGGGGCTGAGGGGCCGTGGCGACTCAATGGTGGCTCCCGGTGGCTTCGGGCCAGCTGCTGTCGGGCAGGAGGGCCGGCCCGGGCTGCGGCCGGGCTGCGCCTAGGGCCGCGTGGGCGGGCAGGGCCGATGCCCAAGGGACCGCGGGCCCCGGGCCCTGAAGCCTCCGGGGCCACGTCCCTGTGAGCGACGTGCGGGATCTTGGGCGGGGCGCCAAGCGCCGAAGGGTTTGCTGGGTCACGGCCGCCCTGGGCTGGGAGGTGGTCGCCAAACCCTCCGCCGCCGCCCGATACCCGAGACCTCCGTTGCCCCTGCCTGGGCGGGCGAGGGGGCCCTGCCGGGGCGGGCCGGCCGCCAGGCTGGCGTTAAGGCGCCAGCGCCAGCGAAACTGGGCCTCAAGAGGCCGCCCGCGGCCCCCCACCCCCGTCTACGGCCATACCACCCTGAACGCGCCCGATCTCGTCTGATCTCGGAAGCTAAGCAGGGTCGGGCCTGGTTAGTACTTGGATGGGAGACCGCCTGGGAATACCGGGTGCTGTAGGCTTTTTGCCTCCCGCTCCGCCCGCCTTCTCCTTTACTCGCCCGCGGCGGGGGGGCCGCCGGCTCCGCCCCCGCCGAGCCCCGCTGCAGGCAGTAGTCAAGGTGGGTTTACCTGCCCGAGCAGGAAGCTTGGGCGATGGCAGAAGTGGGAAGAAACTCTTGAGCACAGGTTCTTGGGATCCACGGAGCAGCGCATGCACATGCGATGGGTGCCTACACAGCTGGCTTGCTTGTCTGTGGGGAAAGGCGAGATGGGTCAGGGCCTGGGTTCCTGAGGGGCTGAGAATCAAGGCAGGGATAGAAGAAAGGGGACAGGCCCACATCCCCTGAACCCACGCCGGCGCCCACTCACCTTTGTGGAAAATACGATTGAAAAGTGCCCGCAAGAATCTCTTCAGATGCCTCCAGAGTTGAGGGAAGAAGGGGAGGGGGGAGGCCGGGAGCAGGGTGAGCCCTGAAATCCAACCCTTGTCCCGGTCACACCCCAGCAGCCCTCCCACCTCAGCCCCTTCAAGACCCCAGGGCTCCCCCAACCGCGCTGCACAGATCCTGCCCTGACCATAGTCACCATGTTGATCCCCACGTTGAGCAAGATGAAGCTGACCGGGATCAGAAGAATTGAGTATCCTTGCTCCTGGCATTTCCTGGGGATGGGGCCAGTGAACGGCTCGGCTCGGTAGTAGTTTCGCTCACCCATGGCCGTTGGTCCCAGGACTGCCTGGGCCCTCTGCCCTCCAGTTTTAACTGGGAGCCAGACTGGGTCATAATGGGGCAGGTGGTGAGGTCACAGTGAGGGAGGGGGATGAAAAGGAGGGCCCAGAGTGGCATTCCCTGGTAACCAGGGTCAGGTAAGCTGAGCCTGGACAGTCAAACAGGGCCCGGTGGCCGGCATACATCCCCTCGAGCGGTCATTCATTCGCTCACCGCCCGCTGACTCACTTGTTCAAATGACACATTGCGTCTCTTGGCCCCTCTTGAGACTAGGAAGACCTTGGCCTCAGAGGCCTGCTGAAGGCCTGGCTGGAGTCCAGAGCCTCAGCCTTCTTCATGCCCTTCACTGGGCCTGGAGCTGGACCTGCCCAGATGTGGAACCTCCCAGTTTGGAAGCAACTTCTTGTATGAGGCTCTCTGTGGACAGGGACAGCTGAGACACAGAGGAGGTGCCCAGAGACCAGGGGTTTGGAGTCTGCAGCTGCAGATGTACTTAGTGCATGGTATAGGACCAGGAGGGGCCTGCTGGCAGAACTGTGGCCACTAAACCAAAGGGACCCTCAGGCCAAGAAGGGGACACTGGCTTCTTATTGCAGGAAGCCAAGCGCAGGGACCCAGGCTGGCAGAAGGAGTGGCGCTTCCAAGCCACAGACCACCAATGTTTCCTGGACTCTGGCGCTCTTTATTCCTCTCTCCATGCCCTGCCGCCCCCTGCCCCTGCCCCCACTTGCTGCTGGTAAGTTCATTTTCCCAGTCTGGCTCCCGTGCAGAGAGGGCCTGGAGGCCGAGGTGGAAGGTAGCAGCGAGTTGGCCCGCGCTTGGCCCTCCTGCGGTTGCCGCTTCAGCACCAGACTGTCATACACCTGGTAGTTGGCATTGCCTCCCGGGTTCCGGCTGAGTGGCATGAAGGTGGGCGGGGGTGGAGGGTGCTCGGTAGCCTGGACGTCGGGCAGGAGGTGAGAGGGGCGGAGGAGCAGCGCTGAGCTGGGAGCCGGGGCCCGCTGGTCCGAGGCCTCGGCCAGTACCGTGAGGGAGGCGGAGGTGGCCACAGGGCGCCGCAAGGGCAGGATCTCAGCCCATTCGGCCGCCGGGTGCCGCACCTCGTGGGGATCGCGGGAGTAATCCAAGTGTCCCGTGGAGGGATGCAGGCTGCGGTTGGACTCGCTGTGAGCACAGCTGGGGAGGCTACGTCTCTGGGCCGGTGGGGTGTCGCGCTACCAGGCGTCGGGCCGGTAGACCCGAGGCAACAGAGCGGATGGAGGCTCAGAGCCCTCCAGACCCAGACTCCGCCATGGGCCCAGTTGCCGTCCTTTCGGCCCGCGAGCCCCTCGACCTGCACCTGGCCGCCCCCACCGGCGCCCAGCCCCGGCGCCGCCACCTGTGTGCCGGTATGTCCCTCCACAGCTCCCTCCGTCAAAAGCCCCCCCCCACCCCGCCCCTCTGGCGTGTCACCGCGGCCGGGTGCGGGAGCGGGATCGAGGGCAGGGGCCGCTTCCCCGGGCCTGCCGGCCACCAGGGGCGGGGTCCTGAGCTCGGCGGGGGGTGTGGGGGCAAGGGTGGCCTTGCCGGGGCTGAGGGGCCGTGGCGACTCAATGGTGGCTCCCGGTGGCTTCGGGCCAGCTGCTGTCGGGCAGGAGGGCCGGCCCGGGCTGCGGCCGGGCTGCGCCTAGGGCCGCGTGGGCGGGCAGGGCCGATGCCCAAGGGACCGCGGGCCCCGGGCCCTGAAGCCTCCGGGGCCACGTCCCTGTGAGCGACGTGCGGGATCTTGGGCGGGGCGCCAAGCGCCGAAGGGTTTGCTGGGTCACGGCCGCCCTGGGCTGGGAGGTGGTCGCCAAACCCTCCGCCGCCGCCCGATACCCGAGACCTCCGTTGCCCCTGCCTGGGCGGGCGAGGGGGCCCTGCCGGGGCGGGCCGGCCGCCAGGCTGGCGTTAAGGCGCCAGCGCCAGCGAAACTGGGCCTCAAGAGGCCGCCCGCGGCCCCCCGCCCCCGTCTACGGCCATACCACCCTGAACGCGCCCGATCTCGTCTGATCTCGGAAGCTAAGCAGGGTCGGGCCTGGTTAGTACTTGGATGGGAGACCGCCTGGGAATACCGGGTGCTGTAGGCTTTTTGCCTCCCGCTCCGCCCGCCTTCTCCTTTACTCGCCCGCGGCGGGGGGGCCGCCGGCTCCGCCCCCGCCGAGCCCCGCTGCAGGCAGTAGTCAAGGTGGGTTTACCTGCCCGAGCAGGAAGCTTGGGCGATGGCAGAAGTGGGAAGAAACTCTTGAGCACAGGTTCTTGGGATCCACGGAGCAGCGCATGCACATGCGATGGGTGCCTACACAGCTGGCTTGCTTGTCTGTGGGGAAAGGCGAGATGGGTCAGGGCCTGGGTTCCTGAGGGGCTGAGAATCAAGGCAGGGATAGAAGAAAGGGGACAGGCCCACATCCCCTGAACCCACGCCGGCGCCCACTCACCTTTGTGGAAAATACGATTGAAAAGTGCCCGCAAGAATCTCTTCAGATGCCTCCAGAGTTGAGGCAAGAAGGGGAGGGGGGAGGCCGGGAGCAGGGTGAGCCCTGAAATCCAACCCTTGTCCCGGTCACACCCCAGCAGCCCTCCCACCTCAGCCCCTTCAAGACCCCAGGGCTCCCCCAACCGCGCTGCACAGATCCTGCCCTGACCATAGTCACCATGTTGATCCCCACGTTGAGCAAGATGAAGCTGACCGGGATCAGAAGAATTGAGTATCCTTGCTCCTGGCATTTCCTGGGGATGGGGCCAGTGAACGGCTCGGCTCGGTAGTAGTTTCGCTCACCCATGGCCGTTGGTCCCAGGACTGCCTGGGCCCTCTGCCCTCCAGTTTTAACTGGGAGCCAGACTGGGTCATAATGGGGCAGGTGGTGAGGTCACAGTGAGGGAGGGGGATGAAAAGGAGGGCCCAGAGTGGCATTCCCTGGTAACCAGGGTCAGGTAAGCTGAGCCTGGACAGTCAAACAGGGCCCGGTGGCCGGCATACATCCCCTCGAGCGGTCATTCATTCGCTCACCGCCCGCTGACTCACTTGTTCAAATGACACATTGCGTCTCTTGGCCCCTCTTGAGACTAGGAAGACCTTGGCCTCAGAGGCCTGCTGAAGGCCTGGCTGGAGTCCAGAGCCTCAGCCTTCTTCATGCCCTTCACTGGGCCTGGAGCTGGACCTGCCCAGATGTGGAACCTCCCAGTTTGGAAGCAACTTCTTGTATGAGGCTCTCTGTGGACAGGGACAGCTGAGACACAGAGGAGGTGCCCAGAGACCAGGGGTTTGGAGTCTGCAGCTGCAGATGTACTTAGTGCATGGTATAGGACCAGGAGGGGCCTGCTGGCAGAACTGTGGCCACTAAACCAAAGGGACCCTCAGGCCAAGAAGGGGACACTGGCTTCTTATTGCAGGAAGCCAAGCGCAGGGACCCAGGCTGGCAGAAGGAGTGGCGCTTCCAAGCCACAGACCACCAATGTTTCCTGGACTCTGGCGCTCTTTATTCCTCTCTCCATGCCCTGCCGCCCCCTGCCCCTGCCCCCACTTGCTGCTGGTAAGTTCATTTTCCCAGTCTGGCTCCCGTGCAGAGAGGGCCTGGAGGCCGAGGTGGAAGGTAGCAGCGAGTTGGCCCGCGCTTGGCCCTCCTGCGGTTGCCGCTTCAGCACCAGACTGTCATACACCTGGTAGTTGGCATTGCCTCCCGGGTTCCGGCTGAGTGGCATGAAGGTGGGCGGGGGTGGAGGGTGCTCGGTAGCCTGGACGTCGGGCAGGAGGTGAGAGGGGCGGAGGAGCAGCGCTGAGCTGGGAGCCGGGGCCCGCTGGTCCGAGGCCTCGGCCAGTACCGTGAGGGAGGCGGAGGTGGCCACAGGGCGCCGCAAGGGCAGGATCTCAGCCCATTCGGCCGCCGGGTGCCGCACCTCGTGGGGATCGCGGGAGTAATCCAAGTGTCCCGTGGAGGGATGCAGGCTGCGGTTGGACTCGCTGTGAGCACAGCTGGGGAGGCTACGTCTGTGGGCCGGTGGGGTGTCGCGCTACCAGGCGTCGGGCCGGTAGACCCGAGGCACCAGAGCGGATGGAGGCTCAGAGCCCTCCAGACCCAGACTCCGCCATGGGCCCAGTTGCCGTCCTTTCGGCCCGCGAGCCCCTCGACCTGCACCTGGCCGCCCCCACCGGCGCCCAGCCCCGGCGCCGCCACCTGTGTGCCGGTGTGTCCCTCCACAGCTCCCTCCGACAAAAGCCCCACCCCCACCCCGCCCCTCTGGCGTGTCACCGCGGCCGGGTGCGGGAGCGGGATCGAGGGCAGGGGCCGCTTCCCCGGGCCTGCCGGCCACCAGGGGCGGGGTCCTGAGCTCGGCGGGGGGTGTGGGGGCAAGGGTGGCCTTGCCGGGGCTGAGGGGCCGTGGCGACTCAATGGTGGCTCCCGGTGGCTTCGGGCCAGCTGCTGTCGGGCAGGAGGGCCGGCCCGGGCTGCGGCCGGGCTGCGCCTAGGGCCGCGTGGGCGGGCAGGGCCGATGCCCAAGGGACCGCGGGCCCCGGGCCCTGAAGCCTCCGGGGCCACGTCCCTGTGAGCGACGTGCGGGATCTTGGGCGGGGCGCCAAGCGCCGAAGGGTTTGCTGGGTCACGGCCGCCCTGGGCTGGGAGGTGGTCGCCAAACCCTCCGCCGCCGCCCGATACCCGAGACCTCCGTTGCCCCTGCCTGGGCGGGCGAGGGGGCCCTGCCGGGGCGGGCCGGCCGCCAGGCTGGCGTTAAGGCGCCAGCGCCAGCGAAACTGGGCCTCAAGAGGCCGCCCGCGGCCCCCCGCCCCCGTCTACGGCCATACCACCCTGAACGCGCCCGATCTCGTCTGATCTCGGAAGCTAAGCAGGGTCGGGCCTGGTTAGTACTTGGATGGGAGACCGCCTGGGAATACCGGGTGCTGTAGGCTTTTTGCCTCCCGCTCCGCCCGCCTTCTCCTTTACTCGCCCGCGGCGGGGGGGCCGCCGGCTCCGCCCCCGCCGAGCCCCGCTGCAGGCAGTAGTCAAGGTGGGTTTACCTGCCCGAGCAGGAAGCTTGGGCGATGGCAGAAGTGGGAAGAAACTCTTGAGCACAGGTTCTTGGGATCCACGGAGCAGCGCATGCACATGCGATGGGTGCCTACACAGCTGGCTTGCTTGTCTGTGGGGAAAGGCGAGATGGGTCAGGGCCTGGGTTCCTGAGGGGCTGAGAATCAAGGCAGGGATAGAAGAAAGGGGACAGGCCCACATCCCCTGAACCCACGCCGGCGCCCACTCACCTTTGTGGAAAATACGATTGAAAAGTGCCCGCAAGAATCTCTTCAGATGCCTCCAGAGTTGAGGGAAGAAGGGGAGGGGGGAGGCCGGGAGCAGGGTGAGCCCTGAAATCCAACCCTTGTCCCGGTCACACCCCAGCAGCCCTCCCACCTCAGCCCCTTCAAGACCCCAGGGCTCCCCCAACCGCGCTGCACAGATCCTGCCCTGACCATAGTCACCATGTTGATCCCCACGTTGAGCAAGATGAAGCTGACCGGGATCAGAAGAATTGAGTATCCTTGCTCCTGGCATTTCCTGGGGATGGGGCCAGTGAACGGCTCGGCTCGGTAGTAGTTTCGCTCACCCATGGCCGTTGGTCCCAGGACTGCCTGGGCCCTCTGCCCTCCAGTTTTAACTGGGAGCCAGACTGGGTCATAATGGGGCAGGTGGTGAGGTCACAGTGAGGGAGGGGGATGAAAAGGAGGGCCCAGAGTGGCATTCCCTGGTAACCAGGGTCAGGTAAGCTGAGCCTGGACAGTCAAACAGGGCCCGGTGGCCGGCATACATCCCCTCGAGCGGTCATTCATTCGCTCACCGCCCGCTGACTCACTTGTTCAAATGACACATTGCGTCTCTTGGCCCCTCTTGAGACTAGGAAGACCTTGGCCTCAGAGGCCTGCTGAAGGCCTGGCTGGAGTCCAGAGCCTCAGCCTTCTTCATGCCCTTCACTGGGCCTGGAGCTGGACCTGCCCAGATGTGGAACCTCCCAGTTTGGAAGCAACTTCTTGTATGAGGCTCTCTGTGGACAGGGACAGCTGAGACACAGAGGAGGTGCCCAGAGACCAGGGGTTTGGAGTCTGCAGCTGCAGATGTACTTAGTGCATGGTATAGGACCAGGAGGGGCCTGCTGGCAGAACTGTGGCCACTAAACCAAAGGGACCCTCAGGCCAAGAAGGGGACACTGGCTTCTTATTGCAGGAAGCCAAGCGCAGGGACCCAGGCTGGCAGAAGGAGTGGCGCTTCCAAGCCACAGACCACCAATGTTTCCTGGACTCTGGCGCTCTTTATTCCTCTCTCCATGCCCTGCCGCCCCCTGCCCCTGCCCCCACTTGCTGCTGGTAAGTTCATTTTCCCAGTCTGGCTCCCGTGCAGAGAGGGCCTGGAGGCCGAGGTGGAAGGTAGCAGCGAGTTGGCCCGCGCTTGGCCCTCCTGCGGTTGCCGCTTCAGCACCAGACTGTCATACACCTGGTAGTTGGCATTGCCTCCCGGGTTCCGGCTGAGTGGCATGAAGGTGGGCGGGGGTGGAGGGTGCTCGGTAGCCTGGACGTCGGGCAGGAGGTGAGAGGGGCGGAGGAGCAGCGCTGAGCTGGGAGCCGGGGCCCGCTGGTCCGAGGCCTCGGCCAGTACCGTGAGGGAGGCGGAGGTGGCCACAGGGCGCCGCAAGGGCAGGATCTCAGCCCATTCGGCCGCCGGGTGCCGCACCTCGTGGGGATCGCGGGAGTAATCCAAGTGTCCCGTGGAGGGATGCAGGCTGCGGTTGGACTCGCTGTGAGAACAGCTGGGGAGGCTACGTCTGTGGGCCGGTGGGGTGTCGCGCTACCAGGCGTCGGGCCGGTAGACCCGAGGCACCAGAGCGGATGGAGGCTCAGAGCCCTCCAGACCCAGACTCCGCCATGGGCCCAGTTGCCGTCCTTTCGGCCCGCGAGCCCCTCGACCTGCACCTGGCCGCCCCCACCGGCGCCCAGCCCCGGCGCCGCCACCTGTGTGCCGGTGTGTCCCTCCACAGCTCCCTCCGACAAAAGCCCCACCCCCACCCCGCCCCTCTGGCGTGTCACCGCGGCCGGGTGCGGGAGCGGGATCGAGGGCAGGGGCCGCTTCCCCGGGCCTGCCGGCCACCAGGGGCGGGGTCCTGAGCTCGGCGGGGGGTGTGGGGGCAAGGGTGGCCTTGCCGGGGCTGAGGGGCCGTGGCGACTCAATGGTGGCTCCCGGTGGCTTCGGGCCAGCTGCTGTCGGGCAGGAGGGCCGGCCCGGGCTGCGGCCGGGCTGCGCCTAGGGCCGCGTGGGCGGGCAGGGCCGATGCCCAAGGGACCGCGGGCCCCGGGCCCTGAAGCCTCCGGGGCCACGTCCCTGTGAGCGACGTGCGGGATCTTGGGCGGGGCGCCAAGCGCCGAAGGGTTTGCTGGGTCACGGCCGCCCTGGGCTGGGAGGTGGTCGCCAAACCCTCCGCCGCCGCCCGATACCCGAGACCTCCGTTGCCCCTGCCTGGGCGGGCGAGGGGGCCCTGCCGGGGCGGGCCGGCCGCCAGGCTGGCGTTAAGGCGCCAGCGCCAGCGAAACTGGGCCTCAAGAGGCCGCCCGCGGCCCCCCGCCCCCGTCTACGGCCATACCACCCTGAACGCGCCCGATCTCGTCTGATCTCGGAAGCTAAGCAGGGTCGGGCCTGGTTAGTACTTGGATGGGAGACCGCCTGGGAATACCGGGTGCTGTAGGCTTTTTGCCTCCCGCTCCGCCCGCCTTCTCCTTTACTCGCCCGCGGCGGGGGGGCCGCCGGCTCCGCCCCCGCCGAGCCCCGCTGCAGGCAGTAGTCAAGGTGGGTTTACCTGCCCGAGCAGGAAGCTTGGGCGATGGCAGAAGTGGGAAGAAACTCTTGAGCACAGGTTCTTGGGATCCACGGAGCAGCGCATGCACATGCGATGGGTGCCTACACAGCTGGCTTGCTTGTCTGTGGGGAAAGGCGAGATGGGTCAGGGCCTGGGTTCCTGAGGGGCTGAGAATCAAGGCAGGGATAGAAGAAAGGGGACAGGCCCACATCCCCTGAACCCACGCCGGCGCCCACTCACCTTTGTGGAAAATACGATTGAAAAGTGCCCGCAAGAATCTCTTCAGATGCCTCCAGAGTTGAGGCAAGAAGGGGAGGGGGGAGGCCGGGAGCAGGGTGAGCCCTGAAATCCAACCCTTGTCCCGGTCACACCCCAGCAGCCCTCCCACCTCAGCCCCTTCAAGACCCCAGGGCTCCCCCAACCGCGCTGCACAGATCCTGCCCTGACCATAGTCACCATGTTGATCCCCACGTTGAGCAAGATGAAGCTGACCGGGATCAGAAGAATTGAGTATCCTTGCTCCTGGCATTTCCTGGGGATGGGGCCAGTGAACGGCTCGGCTCGGTAGTAGTTTCGCTCACCCATGGCCGTTGGTCCCAGGACTGCCTGGGCCCTCTGCCCTCCAGTTTTAACTGGGAGCCAGACTGGGTCATAATGGGGCAGGTGGTGAGGTCACAGTGAGGGAGGGGGATGAAAAGGAGGGCCCAGAGTGGCATTCCCTGGTAACCAGGGTCAGGTAAGCTGAGCCTGGACAGTCAAACAGGGCCCGGTGGCCGGCATACATCCCCTCGAGCGGTCATTCATTCGCTCACCGCCCGCTGACTCACTTGTTCAAATGACACATTGCGTCTCTTGGCCCCTCTTGAGACTAGGAAGACCTTGGCCTCAGAGGCCTGCTGAAGGCCTGGCTGGAGTCCAGAGCCTCAGCCTTCTTCATGCCCTTCACTGGGCCTGGAGCTGGACCTGCCCAGATGTGGAACCTCCCAGTTTGGAAGCAACTTCTTGTATGAGGCTCTCTGTGGACAGGGACAGCTGAGACACAGAGGAGGTGCCCAGAGACCAGGGGTTTGGAGTCTGCAGCTGCAGATGTACTTAGTGCATGGTATAGGACCAGGAGGGGCCTGCTGGCAGAACTGTGGCCACTAAACCAAAGGGACCCTCAGGCCAAGAAGGGGACACTGGCTTCTTATTGCAGGAAGCCAAGCGCAGGGACCCAGGCTGGCAGAAGGAGTGGCGCTTCCAAGCCACAGACCACCAATGTTTCCTGGACTCTGGCGCTCTTTATTCCTCTCTCCATGCCCTGCCGCCCCCTGCCCCTGCCCCCACTTGCTGCTGGTAAGTTCATTTTCCCAGTCTGGCTCCCGTGCAGAGAGGGCCTGGAGGCCGAGGTGGAAGGTAGCAGCGAGTTGGCCCGCGCTTGGCCCTCCTGCGGTTGCCGCTTCAGCACCAGACTGTCATACACCTGGTAGTTGGCATTGCCTCCCGGGTTCCGGCTGAGTGGCATGAAGGTGGGCGGGGGTGGAGGGTGCTCGGTAGCCTGGACGTCGGGCAGGAGGTGAGAGGGGCGGAGGAGCAGCGCTGAGCTGGGAGCCGGGGCCCGCTGGTCCGAGGCCTCGGCCAGTACCGTGAGGGAGGCGGAGGTGGCCACAGGGCGCCGCAAGGGCAGGATCTCAGCCCATTCGGCCGCCGGGTGCCGCACCTCGTGGGGATCGCGGGAGTAATCCAAGTGTCCCGTGGAGGGATGCAGGCTGCGGTTGGACTCGCTGTGAGCACAGCTGGGGAGGCTACGTCTCTGGGCCGGTGGGGTGTCGCGCTACGAGGCGTCGGGCCGGTAGACCCGAGGCAACAGAGCAAATGGAGGCTCAGAGCCCTCCAGACCCAGACTCCGCCATGGGCCCAGTTGCCGTCCTTTCGGCCCGCGAGCCCCTCGACCTGCACCTGGCCGCCCCCACCGGCGCCCAGCCCCGGCGCCGCCACCTGTGTGCCGGTATGTCCCTCCACAGCTCCCTCCGTCAAAAGCCCCCCCCCACCCCGCCCCTCTGGCGTGTCACCGCGGCCGGGTGCGGGAGCGGGATCGAGGGCAGGGGCCGCTTCCCCGGGCCTGCCGGCCACCAGGGGCGGGGTCCTGAGCTCGGCGGGGGGTGTGGGGGCAAGGGTGGCCTTGCCGGGGCTGAGGGGCCGTGGCGACTCAATGGTGGCTCCCGGTGGCTTCGGGCCAGCTGCTGTCGGGCAGGAGGGCCGGCCCGGGCTGCGGCCGGGCTGCGCCTAGGGCCGCGTGGGCGGGCAGGGCCGATGCCCAAGGGACCGCGGGCCCCGGGCCCTGAAGCCTCCGGGGCCACGTCCCTGTGAGCGACGTGCGGGATCTTGGGCGGGGCGCCAAGCGCCGAAGGGTTTGCTGGGTCACGGCCGCCCTGGGCTGGGAGGTGGTCGCCAAACCCTCCGCCGCCGCCCGATACCCGAGACCTCCGTTGCCCCTGCCTGGGCGGGCGAGGGGGCCCTGCCGGGGCGGGCCGGCCGCCAGGCTGGCGTTAAGGCGCCAGCGCCAGCGAAACTGGGCCTCAAGAGGCCGCCCGCGGCCCCCCGCCCCCGTCTACGGCCATACCACCCTGAACGCGCCCGATCTCGTCTGATCTCGGAAGCTAAGCAGGGTCGGGCCTGGTTAGTACTTGGATGGGAGACCGCCTGGGAATACCGGGTGCTGTAGGCTTTTTGCCTCCCGCTCCGCCCGCCTTCTCCTTTACTCGCCCGCGGCGGGGGCCGCCGGCTCCGCCCCCGCCGGGCCCCGCTGCAGGCCCCACCTCCTCAGGCCCCTCCCACCACGGCGCGCGCCGGCGGGGTCGCTCCCCGCCGGCCCGGCCGGCCAGGCGGCCAGAAGGCGGCCCTGGAAGGCAGCCGCACCCCAGACGCTCCCGGGGTGGCTGGCCCGGACCCAGACTCCGCCGCGGGCCCAGTTGCCGTCCTTTCGGCCCGCGAGCCCCTCGACCTGCACCTGGCCGCCCCCACCGGCGCCCAACCCCGGCGCCGCCACCTGTGTGCCGGTGTGTCCCTCCACAGCTCCCTCCGACAAAAGCCCCCCCCCACCCCGCCCCTCTGGCGTGTCACCGCGGCCGGGTGCGGGAGCGGGATCGAGGGCAGGGGCCGCTTCCCCGGGCCTGCCGGCCACCAGGGGCGGGGTCCTGAGCTCGGCGGGGGGTGTGGGGGCAAGGGTGGCCTTGCCGGGGCTGAGGGGCCGTGGCGACTCAATGGTGGCTCCCAGTGGCTTCGGGCCAGCTGCTGTCGGGCAGGAGGGCCGGCCCGGGCTGCGGCCGGGCTGCGCCTAGGGCCGCGTGGGCGGGCAGGGCCGATGCCCAAGGGACCGCGGGCCCCGGGCCCTGAAGCCTCCGGGGCCACGTCCCTGTGAGCGACGTGCGGGATCTTGGGCGGGGCGCCAAGCGCCGAAGGGTTTGCTGGGTCACGGCCGCCCTGGGCTGGGAGGTGGTCGCCAAACCCTCCGCCGCCGCCCGATACCCGAGACCTCCGTTGCCCCTGCCTGGGCGGGCGAGGGGGCCCTGCCGGGGCGGGCCGGCCGCCAGGCTGGCGTTAAGGCGCCAGCGCCAGCGAAACTGGGCCTCAAGAGGCCGCCCGCGGCCCCCCGCCCCCGTCTACGGCCATACCACCCTGAACGCGCCCGATCTCGTCTGATCTCGGAAGCTAAGCAGGGTCGGGCCTGGTTAGTACTTGGATGGGAGACCGCCTGGGAATACCGGGTGCTGTAGGCTTTTTGCCTCCCGCTCCGCCCGCCTTCTCCTTTACTCGCCCGCGGCGGGGGCCGCCGGCTCCGCCCCCGCCGGGCCCCGCTGCAGGCCCCACCTCCTCAGGCCCCTCCCACCACGGCGCGCGCCGGCGGGGTCGCTCCCCGCCGGCCCGGCCGGCCAGGCGGCCAGAAGGCGGCCCTGGAAGGCAGGCGCACCCCAGACGCTCCCGGGGTGGCTGGCCCGGACCCAGACTCCGCCGCGGGCCCAGTTGCCGTCCTTTCGGCCCGCGAGCCCCTCGACCTGCACCTGGCCGCCCCCACCGGCGCCCAGCCCCGGCGCCGCCACCTGTGTGCCGGTGTGTCCCTCCACAGCTCCCTCCGACAAAAGCCCCCCCCCACCCCGCCCCTCTGGCGTGTCACCGCGGCCGGGTGCGGGAGCGGGATCGAGGGCAGGGGCCGCTTCCCCGGGCCTGCCGGCCACCAGGGGCGGGGTCCTGAGCTCGGCGGGGGGTGTGGGGGCAAGGGTGGCCTTGCCGGGGCTGAGGGGCCGTGGCGACTCAATGGTGGCTCCCGGTGGCTTCGGGCCAGCTGCTGTCGGGCAGGAGGGCCGGCCCGGGCTGCGGCCGGGCTGCGCCTAGGGCCGCGTGGGCGGGCAGGGCCGATGCCCAAGGGACCGCGGGCCCCGGGCCCTGAAGCCTCCGGGGCCACGTCCCTGTGAGCGACGTGCGGGATCTTGGGCGGGGCGCCAAGCGCCGAAGGGTTTGCTGGGTCACGGCCGCCCTGGGCTGGGAGGTGGTCGCCAAACCCTCCGCCGCCGCCCGATACCCGAGACCTCCGTTGCCCCTGCCTGGGCGGGCGAGGGGGCCCTGCCGGGGCGGGCCGGCCGCCAGGCTGGCGTTAAGGCGCCAGCGCCAGCGAAACTGGGCCTCAAGAGGCCGCCCGCGGCCCCCCGCCCCCGTCTACGGCCATACCACCCTGAACGCGCCCGATCTCGTCTGATCTCGGAAGCTAAGCAGGGTCGGGCCTGGTTAGTACTTGGATGGGAGACCGCCTGGGAATACCGGGTGCTGTAGGCTTTTTGCCTCCCGCTCCGCCCGCCTTCTCCTTTACTCGCCCGCGGCGGGGTCGCCGGCTCCGCCCCCGCCGGGCCCCGCTGCAGGCCCCACCTCCTCAGGCCCCTCCCACCACGGCGCGCGCCGGCGGGGTCGCTCCCCGCCGGCCCGGCCGGCCAGGCGGCCAGAAGGCGGCCCTGGAAGGCAGCCGCACCCCAGACGCTCCCGGGGTGGCTGGCCCGGACCCAGACTCCGCCGCGGGCCCAGTTGCCGTCCTTTCGGCCCGCGAGCCCCTCGACCTGCACCTGGCCGCCCCCACCGGCGCCCAACCCCGGCGCCGCCACCTGTGTGCCGGTGTGTCCCTCCACAGCTCCCTCCGACAAAAGCCCCCCCCCACCCCGCCCCTCTGGCGTGTCACCGCGGCCGGGTGCGGGAGCGGGATCGAGGGCAGGGGCCGCTTCCCCGGGCCTGCCGGCCACCAGGGGCGGGGTCCTGAGCTCGGCGGGGGGTGTGGGGGCAAGGGTGGCCTTGCCGGGGCTGAGGGGCCGTGGCGACTCAATGGTGGCTCCCGGTGGCTTCGGGCCAGCTGCTGTCGGGCAGGAGGGCCGGCCCGGGCTGCGGCCGGGCTGCGCCTAGGGCCGCGTGGGCGGGCAGGGCCGATGCCCAAGGGACCGCGGGCCCCGGGCCCTGAAGCCTCCGGGGCCACGTCCCTGTGAGCGACGTGCGGGATCTTGGGCGGGGCGCCAAGCGCCGAAGGGTTTGCTGGGTCACGGCCGCCCTGGGCTGGGAGGTGGTCGCCAAACCCTCCGCCGCCGCCCGATACCCGAGACCTCCGTTGCCCCTGCCTGGGCGGGCGAGGGGGCCCTGCCGGGGCGGGCCGGCCGCCAGGCTGGCGTTAAGGCGCCAGCGCCAGCGAAACTGGGCCTCAAGAGGCCGCCCGCGGCCCCCCGCCCCCGTCTACGGCCATACCACCCTGAACGCGCCCGATCTCGTCTGATCTCGGAAGCTAAGCAGGGTCGGGCCTGGTTAGTACTTGGATGGGAGACCGCCTGGGAATACCGGGTGCTGTAGGCTTTTTGCCTCCCGCTCCGCCCGCCTTCTCCTTTACTCGCCCGCGGCGGGGGCCGCCGGCTCCGCCCCCGCCGGGCCCCGCTGCAGGCCCCACCTCCTCAGGCCCCTCCCACCACGGCGCGCGCCGGCGGGGTCGCTCCCCGCCGGCCCGGCCGGCCAGGCGGCCAGAAGGCGGCCCTGGAAGGCAGGCGCACCCCAGACGCTCCCGGGGTGGCTGGCCCGGACCCAGACTCCGCCGCGGGCCCAGTTGCCGTCCTTTCGGCCCGCGAGCCCCTCGACCTGCACCTGGCCGCCCCCACCGGCGCCCAGCCCCGGCGCCGCCACCTGTGTGCCGGTGTGTCCCTCCACAGCTCCCTCCGACAAAAGCCCCCCCCCACCCCGCCCCTCTGGCGTGTCACCGCGGCCGGGTGCGGGAGCGGGATCGAGGGCAGGGGCCGCTTCCCCGGGCCTGCCGGCCACCAGGGGCGGGGTCCTGAGCTCGGCGGGGGGTGTGGGGGCAAGGGTGGCCTTGCCGGGGCTGAGGGGCCGTGGCGACTCATTGGTGGCTCCCGGTGGCTTCGGGCCAGCTGCTGTCGGGCAGGAGGGCCGGCCCGGGCTGCGGCCGGGCTGCGCCTAGGGCCGCGTGGGCGGGCAGGGCCGATGCCCAAGGGACCGCGGGCCCCGGGCCCTGAAGCCTCCGGGGCCACGTCCCTGTGAGCGACGTGCGGGATCTTGGGCGGGGCGCCAAGCGCCGAAGGGTTTGCTGGGTCACGGCCGCCCTGGGCTGGGAGGTGGTCGCCAAACCCTCCGCCGCCGCCCGATACCCGAGACCTCCGTTGCCCCTGCCTGGGCGGGCGAGGGGGCCCTGCCGGGGCGGGCCGGCCGCCAGGCTGGCGTTAAGGCGCCAGCGCCAGCGAAACTGGGCCTCAAGAGGCCGCCCGCGGCCCCCCGCCCCCGTCTACGGCCATACCACCCTGAACGCGCCCGATCTCGTCTGATCTCGGAAGCTAAGCAGGGTCGGGCCTGGTTAGTACTTGGATGGGAGACCGCCTGGGAATACCGGGTGCTGTAGGCTTTTTGCCTCCCGCTCCGCCCGCCTTCTCCTTTACTCGCCCGCGGCGGGGGGGCCGCCGGCTCCGCCCCCGCCGAGCCCCGCTGCAGGCAGTAGTCAAGGTGGGTTTACCTGCCCGAGCAGGAAGCTTGGGCGATGGCAGAAGTGGGAAGAAACTCTTGAGCACAGGTTCTTGGGATCCACGGAGCAGCGCATGCACATGCGATGGGTGCCTACACAGCTGGCTTGCTTGTCTGTGGGGAAAGGCGAGATGGGTCAGGGCCTGGGTTCCTGAGGGGCTGAGAATCAAGGCAGGGATAGAAGAAAGGGGACAGGCCCACATCCCCTGAACCCACGCCGGCGCCCACTCACCTTTGTGGAAAATACGATTGAAAAGTGCCCGCAAGAATCTCTTCAGATGCCTCCAGAGTTGAGGCAAGAAGGGGAGGGGGGAGGCCGGGAGCAGGGTGAGCCCTGAAATCCAACCCTTGTCCCGGTCACACCCCAGCAGCCCTCCCACCTCAGCCCCTTCAAGACCCCAGGGCTCCCCCAACCGCGCTGCACAGATCCTGCCCTGACCATAGTCACCATGTTGATCCCCACGTTGAGCAAGATGAAGCTGACCGGGATCAGAAGAATTGAGTATCCTTGCTCCTGGCATTTCCTGGGGATGGGGCCAGTGAACGGCTCGGCTCGGTAGTAGTTTCGCTCACCCATGGCCGTTGGTCCCAGGACTGCCTGGGCCCTCTGCCCTCCAGTTTTAACTGGGAGCCAGACTGGGTCATAATGGGGCAGGTGGTGAGGTCACAGTGAGGGAGGGGGATGAAAAGGAGGGCCCAGAGTGGCATTCCCTGGTAACCAGGGTCAGGTAAGCTGAGCCTGGACAGTCAAACAGGGCCCGGTGGCCGGCATACATCCCCTCGAGCGGTCATTCATTCGCTCACCGCCCGCTGACTCACTTGTTCAAATGACACATTGCGTCTCTTGGCCCCTCTTGAGACTAGGAAGACCTTGGCCTCAGAGGCCTGCTGAAGGCCTGGCTGGAGTCCAGAGCCTCAGCCTTCTTCATGCCCTTCACTGGGCCTGGAGCTGGACCTGCCCAGATGTGGAACCTCCCAGTTTGGAAGCAACTTCTTGTATGAGGCTCTCTGTGGACAGGGACAGCTGAGACACAGAGGAGGTGCCCAGAGACCAGGGGTTTGGAGTCTGCAGCTGCAGATGTACTTAGTGCATGGTATAGGACCAGGAGGGGCCTGCTGGCAGAACTGTGGCCACTAAACCAAAGGGACCCTCAGGCCAAGAAGGGGACACTGGCTTCTTATTGCAGGAAGCCAAGCGCAGGGACCCAGGCTGGCAGAAGGAGTGGCGCTTCCAAGCCACAGACCACCAATGTTTCCTGGACTCTGGCGCTCTTTATTCCTCTCTCCATGCCCTGCCGCCCCCTGCCCCTGCCCCCACTTGCTGCTGGTAAGTTCATTTTCCCAGTCTGGCTCCCGTGCAGAGAGGGCCTGGAGGCCGAGGTGGAAGGTAGCAGCGAGTTGGCCCGCGCTTGGCCCTCCTGCGGTTGCCGCTTCAGCACCAGACTGTCATACACCTGGTAGTTGGCATTGCCTCCCGGGTTCCGGCTGAGTGGCATGAAGGTGGGCGGGGGTGGAGGGTGCTCGGTAGCCTGGACGTCGGGCAGGAGGTGAGAGGGGCGGAGGAGCAGCGCTGAGCTGGGAGCCGGGGCCCGCTGGTCCGAGGCCTCGGCCAGTACCGTGAGGGAGGCGGAGGTGGCCACAGGGCGCCGCAAGGGCAGGATCTCAGCCCATTCGGCCGCCGGGTGCCGCACCTCGTGGGGATCGCGGGAGTAATCCAAGTGTCCCGTGGAGGGATGCAGGCTGCGGTTGGACTCGCTGTGAGCACAGCTGGGGAGGCTACGTCTCTGGGCCGGTGGGGTGTCGCGCTACCAGGCGTCGGGCCGGTAGACCCGAGGCAACAGAGCGGATGGAGGCTCAGAGCCCTCCAGACCCAGACTCCGCCATGGGCCCAGTTGCCGTCCTTTCGGCCCGCGAGCCCCTCGACCTGCACCTGGCCGCCCCCACCGGCGCCCAGCCCCGGCGCCGCCACCTGTGTGCCGGTATGTCCCTCCACAGCTCCCTCCGTCAAAAGCCCCCCCCCACCCCGCCCCTCTGGCGTGTCACCGCGGCCGGGTGCGGGAGCGGGATCGAGGGCAGGGGCCGCTTCCCCGGGCCTGCCGGCCACCAGGGGCGGGGTCCTGAGCTCGGCGGGGGGTGTGGGGGCAAGGGTGGCCTTGCCGGGGCTGAGGGGCCGTGGCGACTCAATGGTGGCTCCCGGTGGCTTCGGGCCAGCTGCTGTCGGGCAGGAGGGCCGGCCCGGGCTGCGGCCGGGCTGCGCCTAGGGCCGCGTGGGCGGGCAGGGCCGATGCCCAAGGGACCGCGGGCCCCGGGCCCTGAAGCCTCCGGGGCCACGTCCCTGTGAGCGACGTGCGGGATCTTGGGCGGGGCGCCAAGCGCCGAAGGGTTTGCTGGGTCATGGCCGCCCTGGGCTGGGAGGTGGTCGCCAAACCCTCCGCCGCCGCCCGATACCCGAGACCTCCGTTGCCCCTGCCTGGGCGGGCGAGGGGGCCCTGCCGGGGCGGGCCGGCCGCCAGGCTGGCGTTAAGGCGCCAGCGCCAGCGAAACTGGGCCTCAAGAGGCCGCCCGCGGCCCCCCGCCCCCGTCTACGGCCATACCACCCTGAACGCGCCCGATCTCGTCTGATCTCGGAAGCTAAGCAGGGTCGGGCCTGGTTAGTACTTGGATGGGAGACCGCCTGGGAATACCGGGTGCTGTAGGCTTTTTGCCTCCCGCTCCGCCCGCCTTCTCCTTTACTCGCCCGCGGCGGGGGGGCCGCCGGCTCCGCCCCCGCCGAGCCCCGCTGCAGGCAGTAGTCAAGGTGGGTTTACCTGCCCGAGCAGGAAGCTTGGGCGATGGCAGAAGTGGGAAGAAACTCTTGAGCACAGGTTCTTGGGATCCACGGAGCAGCGCATGCACATGCGATGGGTGCCTACACAGCTGGCTTGCTTGTCTGTGGGGAAAGGCGAGATGGGTCAGGGCCTGGGTTCCTGAGGGGCTGAGAATCAAGGCAGGGATAGAAGAAAGGGGACAGGCCCACATCCCCTGAACCCACGCCGGCGCCCACTCACCTTTGTGGAAAATACGATTGAAAAGTGCCCGCAAGAATCTCTTCAGATGCCTCCAGAGTTGAGGCAAGAAGGGGAGGGGGGAGGCCGGGAGCAGGGTGAGCCCTGAAATCCAACCCTTGTCCCGGTCACACCCCAGCAGCCCTCCCACCTCAGCCCCTTCAAGACCCCAGGGCTCCCCCAACCGCGCTGCACAGATCCTGCCCTGACCATAGTCACCATGTTGATCCCCACGTTGAGCAAGATGAAGCTGACCGGGATCAGAAGAATTGAGTATCCTTGCTCCTGGCATTTCCTGGGGATGGGGCCAGTGAACGGCTCGGCTCGGTAGTAGTTTCGCTCACCCATGGCCGTTGGTCCCAGGACTGCCTGGGCCCTCTGCCCTCCAGTTTTAACTGGGAGCCAGACTGGGTCATAATGGGGCAGGTGGTGAGGTCACAGTGAGGGAGGGGGATGAAAAGGAGGGCCCAGAGTGGCATTCCCTGGTAACCAGGGTCAGGTAAGCTGAGCCTGGACAGTCAAACAGGGCCCGGTGGCCGGCATACATCCCCTCGAGCGGTCATTCATTCGCTCACCGCCCGCTGACTCACTTGTTCAAATGACACATTGCGTCTCTTGGCCCCTCTTGAGACTAGGAAGACCTTGGCCTCAGAGGCCTGCTGAAGGCCTGGCTGGAGTCCAGAGCCTCAGCCTTCTTCATGCCCTTCACTGGGCCTGGAGCTGGACCTGCCCAGATGTGGAACCTCCCAGTTTGGAAGCAACTTCTTGTATGAGGCTCTCTGTGGACAGGGACAGCTGAGACACAGAGGAGGTGCCCAGAGACCAGGGGTTTGGAGTCTGCAGCTGCAGATGTACTTAGTGCATGGTATAGGACCAGGAGGGGCCTGCTGGCAGAACTGTGGCCACTAAACCAAAGGGACCCTCAGGCCAAGAAGGGGACACTGGCTTCTTATTGCAGGAAGCCAAGCGCAGGGACCCAGGCTGGCAGAAGGAGTGGCGCTTCCAAGCCACAGACCACCAATGTTTCCTGGACTCTGGCGCTCTTTATTCCTCTCTCCATGCCCTGCCGCCCCCTGCCCCTGCCCCCACTTGCTGCTGGTAAGTTCATTTTCCCAGTCTGGCTCCCGTGCAGAGAGGGCCTGGAGGCCGAGGTGGAAGGTAGCAGCGAGTTGGCCCGCGCTTGGCCCTCCTGCGGTTGCCGCTTCAGCACCAGACTGTCATACACCTGGTAGTTGGCATTGCCTCCCGGGTTCCGGCTGAGTGGCATGAAGGTGGGCGGGGGTGGAGGGTGCTCGGTAGCCTGGACGTCGGGCAGGAGGTGAGAGGGGCGGAGGAGCAGCGCTGAGCTGGGAGCCGGGGCCCGCTGGTCCGAGGCCTCGGCCAGTACCGTGAGGGAGGCGGAGGTGGCCACAGGGCGCCGCAAGGGCAGGATCTCAGCCCATTCGGCCGCCGGGTGCCGCACCTCGTGGGGATCGCGGGAGTAATCCAAGTGTCCCGTGGAGGGATGCAGGCTGCGGTTGGACTCGCTGTGAGCACAGCTGGGGAGGCTACGTCTCTGGGCCGGTGGGGTGTCGCGCTACCAGGCGTCGGGCCGGTAGACCCGAGGCAACAGAGCGGATGGAGGCTCAGAGCCCTCCAGACCCAGACTCCGCCATGGGCCCAGTTGCCGTCCTTTCGGCCCGCGAGCCCCTCGACCTGCACCTGGCCGCCCCCACCGGCGCCCAGCCCCGGCGCCGCCACCTGTGTGCCGGTATGTCCCTCCACAGCTCCCTCCGTCAAAAGCCCCCCCCCACCCCGCCCCTCTGGCGTGTCACCGCGGCCGGGTGCGGGAGCGGGATCGAGGGCAGGGGCCGCTTCCCCGGGCCTGCCGGCCACCAGGGGCGGGGTCCTGAGCTCGGCGGGGGGTGTGGGGGCAAGGGTGGCCTTGCCGGGGCTGAGGGGCCGTGGCGACTCAATGGTGGCTCCCGGTGGCTTCCGGCCAGCTGCTGTCGGGCAGGAGGGCCGGCCCGGGCTGCGGCCGGGCTGCGCCTAGGGCCGCGTGGGCGGGCAGGGCCGATGCCCAAGGGACCGCGGGCCCCGGGCCCTGAAGCCTCCGGGGCCACGTCCCTGTGAGCGACGTGCGGGATCTTGGGCGGGGCGCCAAGCGCCGAAGGGTTTGCTGGGTCATGGCCGCCCTGGGCTGGGAGGTGGTCGCCAAACCCTCCGCCGCCGCCCGATACCCGAGACCTCCGTTGCCCCTGCCTGGGCGGGCGAGGGGGCCCTGCCGGGGCGGGCCGGCCGCCAGGCTGGCGTTAAGGCGCCAGCGCCAGCGAAACTGGGCCTCAAGAGGCCGCCCGCGGCCCCCCGCCCCCGTCTACGGCCATACCACCCTGAACGCGCCCGATCTCGTCTGATCTCGGAAGCTAAGCAGGGTCGGGCCTGGTTAGTACTTGGATGGGAGACCGCCTGGGAATACCGGGTGCTGTAGGCTTTTTGCCTCCCGCTCCGCCCGCCTTCTCCTTTACTCGCCCGCGGCGGGGGGGCCGCCGGCTCCGCCCCCGCCGAGCCCCGCTGCAGGCAGTAGTCAAGGTGGGTTTACCTGCCCGAGCAGGAAGCTTGGGCGATGGCAGAAGTGGGAAGAAACTCTTGAGCACAGGTTCTTGGGATCCACGGAGCAGCGCATGCACATGCGATGGGTGCCTACACAGCTGGCTTGCTTGTCTGTGGGGAAAGGCGAGATGGGTCAGGGCCTGGGTTCCTGAGGGGCTGAGAATCAAGGCAGGGATAGAAGAAAGGGGACAGGCCCACATCCCCTGAACCCACGCCGGCGCCCACTCACCTTTGTGGAAAATACGATTGAAAAGTGCCCGCAAGAATCTCTTCAGATGCCTCCAGAGTTGAGGCAAGAAGGGGAGGGGGGAGGCCGGGAGCAGGGTGAGCCCTGAAATCCAACCCTTGTCCCGGTCACACCCCAGCAGCCCTCCCACCTCAGCCCCTTCAAGACCCCAGGGCTCCCCCAACCGCGCTGCACAGATCCTGCCCTGACCATAGTCACCATGTTGATCCCCACGTTGAGCAAGATGAAGCTGACCGGGATCAGAAGAATTGAGTATCCTTGCTCCTGGCATTTCCTGGGGATGGGGCCAGTGAACGGCTCGGCTCGGTAGTAGTTTCGCTCACCCATGGCCGTTGGTCCCAGGACTGCTTGGGCCC
The DNA here is from genome assembly GCF_963455315.2 of Globicephala melas. Lineage (NCBI taxonomy): Eukaryota > Metazoa > Chordata > Mammalia > Artiodactyla > Delphinidae > Globicephala > Globicephala melas. Next base: position 80,060 of record NW_027207778.1, read on the forward strand.
TCTGCCCTCCAGTTTTAACTGGGAGCCAGACTGGGTCATAATGGGGCAGGTGGTGAGGTCACAGTGAGGGAGGGGGATGAAAAGGAGGGCCCAGAGTGGCATTCCCTGGTAACCAGGGTCAGGTAAGCTGAGCCTGGACAGTCAAACAGGGCCCGGTGGCCGGCATACATCCCCTCGAGCGGTCATTCATTCGCTCACCGCCCGCTGACTCACTTGTTCAAATGACACATTGCGTCTCTTGGCCCCTCTTGAGACTAGGAAGACCTTGGCCTCAGAGGCCTGCTGAAGGCCTGGCTGGAGTCCAGAGCCTCAGCCTTCTTCATGCCCTTCACTGGGCCTGGAGCTGGACCTGCCCAGATGTGGAACCTCCCAGTTTGGAAGCAACTTCTCGTATGAGGCTCTCTGTGGACAGGGACAGCTGAGACACAGAGGAGGTGCCCAGAGACCAGGGGTTTGGAGTCTGCAGCTGCAGATGTACTTAGTGCATGGTATAGGACCAGGAGGGGCCTGCTGGCAGAACTGTGGCCACTAAACCAAAGGGACCCTCAGGCCAAGAAGGGGACACTGGCTTCTTATTGCAGGAAGCCAAGCGCAGGGACCCAGGCTGGCAGAAGGAGTGGCGCTTCCAAGCCACAGACCACCAATGTTTCCTGGACTCTGGCGCTCTTTATTCCTCTCTCCATGCCCTGCCGCCCCCTGCCCCTGCCCCCACTTGCTGCTGGTAAGTTCATTTTCCCAGTCTGGCTCCCGTGCAGAGAGGGCCTGGAGGCCGAGGTGGAAGGTAGCAGCGAGTTGGCCCGCGCTTGGCCCTCCTGCGGTTGCCGCTTCAGCACCAGACTGTCATACACCTGGTAGTTGGCATTGCCTCCCGGGTTCCGGCTGAGTGGCATGAAGGTGGGCGGGGGTGGAGGGTGCTCGGTAGCCTGGACGTCGGGCAGGAGGTGAGAGGGGCGGAGGAGCAGCGCTGAGCTGGGAGCCGGGGCCCGCTGGTCCGAGGCCTCGGCCAGTACCGTGAGGGAGGCGGAGGTGGCCACAGGGCGCCGCAAGGGCAGGATCTCAGCCCATTCGGCCGCCGGGTGCCGCACCTCGTGGGGATCGCGGGAGTAATCCAAGTGTCCCGTGGAGGGATGCAGGCTGCGGTTGGACTCGCTGTGAGCACAGCTGGGGAGGCTACGTCTCTGGGCCGGTGGGGTGTCGCGCTACCAGGCGTCGGGCCGGTAGACCCGAGGCACCAGAGCGGATGGAGGCTCAGAGCCCTCCAGACCCAGACTCCGCCATGGGCCCAGTTGCCGTCCTTTCGGCCCGCGAGCCCCTCGACCTGCACCTGGCCGCCCCCACTGGCGCCCAGCCCCGGCGCCGCCACCTGTGTGCCGGTGTGTCCCTCCACAGCTCCCTCCGACAAAAGCCCCACCCCCACCCCGCCCCTCTGGCGTGTCACCGCGGCCGGGTGCGGGAGCGGGATCGAGGGCAGGGGCCGCTTCCCCGGGCCTGCCGGCCACCAGGGGCGGGGTCCTGAGCTCGGCGGGGGGTGTGGGGGCAAGGGTGGCCTTGCCGGGGCTGAGGGGCCGTGGCGACTCAATGGTGGCTCCTGGTGGCTTCGGGCCAGCTGCTGTCGGGCAGGAGGGCCGGCCCGGGCTGCGGCCGGGCTGCGCCTAGGGCCGCGTGGGCGGGCAGGGCCGATGCCCAAGGGACCGCGGGCCCCGGGCCCTGAAGCCTCCGGGGCCACGTCCCTGTGAGCGACGTGCGGGATCTTGGGCGGGGCGCCAAGCGCCGAAGGGTTTGCTGGGTCACGGCCGCCCTGGGCTGGGAGGTGGTCGCCAAACCCTCCGCCGCCGCCCGATACCCGAGACCTCCGTTGCCCCTGCCTGGGCGGGCGAGGGGGCCCTGCCGGGGCGGGCCGGCCGCCAGGCTGGCGTTAAGGCGCCAGCGCCAGCGAAACTGGGCCTCAAGAGGCCGCCCGCGGCCCCCCGCCCCCGTCTACGGCCATACCACCCTGAACGCGCCCGATCTCGTCTGATCTCGGAAGCTAAGCAGGGTCGGGCCTGGTTAGTACTTGGATGGGAGACCGCCTGGGAATACCGGGTGCTGTAGGCTTTTTGCCTCCCGCTCCGCCCGCCTTCTCCTTTACTCGCCCGCGGCGGGGGGGCCGCCGGCTCCGCCCCCGCCGAGCCCCGCTGCAGGCAGTAGTCAAGGTGGGTTTACCTGCCCGAGCAGGAAGCTTGGGCGATGGCAGAAGTGGGAAGAAACTCTTGAGCACAGGTTCTTGGGATCCACGGAGCAGCGCATGCACATGCGATGGGTGCCTACACAGCTGGCTTGCTTGTCTGTGGGGAAAGGCGAGATGGGTCAGGGCCTGGGTTCCTGAGGGGCTGAGAATCAAGGCAGGGATAGAAGAAAGGGGACAGGCCCACATCCCCTGAACCCACGCCGGCGCCCACTCACCTTTGTGGAAAATACGATTGAAAAGTGCCCGCAAGAATCTCTTCAGATGCCTCCAGAGTTGAGGCAAGAAGGGGAGGGGGGAGGCCGGGAGCAGGGTGAGCCCTGAAATCCAACCCTTGTCCCGGTCACACCCCAGCAGCCCTCCCACCTCAGCCCCTTCAAGACCCCAGGGCTCCCCCAACCGCGCTGCACAGATCCTGCCCTGACCATAGTCACCATGTTGATCCCCACGTTGAGCAAGATGAAGCTGACCGGGATCAGAAGAATTGAGTATCCTTGCTCCTGGCATTTCCTGGGGATGGGGCCAGTGAACGGCTCGGCTCGGTAGTAGTTTCGCTCACCCATGGCCGTTGGTCCCAGGACTGCCTGGGCCCTCTGCCCTCCAGTTTTAACTGGGAGCCAGACTGGGTCATAATGGGGCAGGTGGTGAGGTCACAGTGAGGGAGGGGGATGAAAAGGAGGGCCCAGAGTGGCATTCCCTGGTAACCAGGGTCAGGTAAGCTGAGCCTGGACAGTCAAACAGGGCCCGGTGGCCGGCATACATCCCCTCGAGCGGTCATTCATTCGCTCACCGCCCGCTGACTCACTTGTTCAAATGACACATTGCGTCTCTTGGCCCCTCTTGAGACTAGGAAGACCTTGGCCTCAGAGGCCTGCTGAAGGCCTGGCTGGAGTCCAGAGCCTCAGCCTTCTTCATGCCCTTCACTGGGCCTGGAGCTGGACCTGCCCAGATGTGGAACCTCCCAGTTTGGAAGCAACTTCTTGTATGAGGCTCTCTGTGGACAGGGACAGCTGAGACACAGAGGAGGTGCCCAGAGACCAGGGGTTTGGAGTCTGCAGCTGCAGATGTACTTAGTGCATGGTATAGGACCAGGAGGGGCCTGCTGGCAGAACTGTGGCCACTAAACCAAAGGGACCCTCAGGCCAAGAAGGGGACACTGGCTTCTTATTGCAGGAAGCCAAGCGCAGGGACCCAGGCTGGCAGAAGGAGTGGCGCTTCCAAGCCACAGACCACCAATGTTTCCTGGACTCTGGCGCTCTTTATTCCTCTCTCCATGCCCTGCCGCCCCCTGCCCCTGCCCCCACTTGCTGCTGGTAAGTTCATTTTCCCAGTCTGGCTCCCGTGCAGAGAGGGCCTGGAGGCCGAGGTGGAAGGTAGCAGCGAGTTGGCCCGCGCTTGGCCCTCCTGCGGTTGCCGCTTCAGCACCAGACTGTCATACACCTGGTAGTTGGCATTGCCTCCCGGGTTCCGGCTGAGTGGCATGAAGGTGGGCGGGGGTGGAGGGTGCTCGGTAGCCTGGACGTCGGGCAGGAGGTGAGAGGGGCGGAGGAGCAGCGCTGAGCTGGGAGCCGGGGCCCGCTGGTCCGAGGCCTCGGCCAGTACCGTGAGGGAGGCGGAGGTGGCCACAGGGCGCCGCAAGGGCAGGATCTCAGCCCATTCGGCCGCCGGGTGCCGCACCTCGTGGGGATCGCGGGAGTAATCCAAGTGTCCCGTGGAGGGATGCAGGCTGCGGTTGGACTCGCTGTGAGCACAGCTGGGGAGGCTACGTCTCTGGGCCGGTGGGGTGTCGCGCTACCAGGCGTCGGGCCGGTAGACCCGAGGCAACAGAGCGGATGGAGGCTCAGAGCCCTCCAGACCCAGACTCCGCCATGGGCCCAGTTGCCGTCCTTTCGGCCCGCGAGCCCCTCGACCTGCACCTGGCCGCCCCCACCGGCGCCCAGCCCCGGCGCCGCCACCTGTGTGCCGGTATGTCCCTCCACAGCTCCCTCCGTCAAAAGCCCCCCCCCACCCCGCCCCTCTGGCGTGTCACCGCGGCCGGGTGCGGGAGCGGGATCGAGGGCAGGGGCCGCTTCCCCGGGCCTGCCGGCCACCAGGGGCGGGGTCCTGAGCTCGGCGGGGGGTGTGGGGGCAAGGGTGGCCTTGCCGGGGCTGAGGGGCCGTGGCGACTCAATGGTGGCTCCCGGTGGCTTCGGGCCAGCTGCTGTCGGGCAGGAGGGCCGGCCCGGGCTGCGGCCGGGCTGCGCCTAGGGCCGCGTGGGCGGGCAGGGCCGATGCCCAAGGGACCGCGGGCCCCGGGCCCTGAAGCCTCCGGGGCCACGTCCCTGTGAGCGACGTGCGGGATCTTGGGCGGGGCGCCAAGCGCCGAAGGGTTTGCTGGGTCACGGCCGCCCTGGGCTGGGAGGTGGTCGCCAAACCCTCCGCCGCCGCCCGATACCCGAGACCTCCGTTGCCCCTGCCTGGGCGGGCGAGGGGGCCCTGCCGGGGCGGGCCGGCCGCCAGGCTGGCGTTAAGGCGCCAGCGCCAGCGAAACTGGGCCTCAAGAGGCCGCCCGCGGCCCCCCGCCCCCGTCTACGGCCATACCACCCTGAACGCGCCCGATCTCGTCTGATCTCGGAAGCTAAGCAGGGTCGGGCCTGGTTAGTACTTGGATGGGAGACCGCCTGGGAATACCGGGTGCTGTAGGCTTTTTGCCTCCCGCTCCGCCCGCCTTCTCCTTTACTCGCCCGCGGCGGGGGGGCCGCCGGCTCCGCCCCCGCCGAGCCCCGCTGCAGGCAGTAGTCAAGGTGGGTTTACCTGCCCGAGCAGGAAGCTTGGGCGATGGCAGAAGTGGGAAGAAACTCTTGAGCACAGGTTCTTGGGATCCACGGAGCAGCGCATGCACATGCGATGGGTGCCTACACAGCTGGCTTGCTTGTCTGTGGGGAAAGGCGAGATGGGTCAGGGCCTGGGTTCCTGAGGGGCTGAGAATCAAGGCAGGGATAGAAGAAAGGGGACAGGCCCACATCCCCTGAACCCACGCCGGCGCCCACTCACCTTTGTGGAAAATACGATTGAAAAGTGCCCGCAAGAATCTCTTCAGATGCCTCCAGAGTTGAGGCAAGAAGGGGAGGGGGGAGGCCGGGAGCAGGGTGAGCCCTGAAATCCAACCCTTGTCCCGGTCACACCCCAGCAGCCCTCCCACCTCAGCCCCTTCAAGACCCCAGGGCTCCCCCAACCGCGCTGCACAGATCCTGCCCTGACCATAGTCACCATGTTGATCCCCACGTTGAGCAAGATGAAGCTGACCGGGATCAGAAGAATTGAGTATCCTTGCTCCTGGCATTTCCTGGGGATGGGGCCAGTGAACGGCTCGGCTCGGTAGTAGTTTCGCTCACCCATGGCCGTTGGTCCCAGGACTGCCTGGGCCCTCTGCCCTCCAGTTTTAACTGGGAGCCAGACTGGGTCATAATGGGGCAGGTGGTGAGGTCACAGTGAGGGAGGGGGATGAAAAGGAGGGCCCAGAGTGGCATTCCCTGGTAACCAGGGTCAGGTAAGCTGAGCCTGGACAGTCAAACAGGGCCCGGTGGCCGGCATACATCCCCTCGAGCGGTCATTCATTCGCTCACCGCCCGCTGACTCACTTGTTCAAATGACACATTGCGTCTCTTGGCCCCTCTTGAGACTAGGAAGACCTTGGCCTCAGAGGCCTGCTGAAGGCCTGGCTGGAGTCCAGAGCCTCAGCCTTCTTCATGCCCTTCACTGGGCCTGGAGCTGGACCTGCCCAGATGTGGAACCTCCCAGTTTGGAAGCAACTTCTTGTATGAGGCTCTCTGTGGACAGGGACAGCTGAGACACAGAGGAGGTGCCCAGAGACCAGGGGTTTGGAGTCTGCAGCTGCAGATGTACTTAGTGCATGGTATAGGACCAGGAGGGGCCTGCTGGCAGAACTGTGGCCACTAAACCAAAGGGACCCTCAGGCCAAGAAGGGGACACTGGCTTCTTATTGCAGGAAGCCAAGCGCAGGGACCCAGGCTGGCAGAAGGAGTGGCGCTTCCAAGCCACAGACCACCAATGTTTCCTGGACTCTGGCGCTCTTTATTCCTCTCTCCATGCCCTGCCGCCCCCTGCCCCTGCCCCCACTTGCTGCTGGTAAGTTCATTTTCCCAGTCTGGCTCCCGTGCAGAGAGGGCCTGGAGGCCGAGGTGGAAGGTAGCAGCGAGTTGGCCCGCGCTTGGCCCTCCTGCGGTTGCCGCTTCAGCACCAGACTGTCATACACCTGGTAGTTGGCATTGCCTCCCGGGTTCCGGCTGAGTGGCATGAAGGTGGGCGGGGGTGGAGGGTGCTCGGTAGCCTGGACGTCGGGCAGGAGGTGAGAGGGGCGGAGGAGCAGCGCTGAGCTGGGAGCCGGGGCCCGCTGGTCCGAGGCCTCGGCCAGTACCGTGAGGGAGGCGGAGGTGGCCACAGGGCGCCGCAAGGGCAGGATCTCAGCCCATTCGGCCGCCGGGTGCCGCACCTCGTGGGGATCGCGGGAGTAATCCAAGTGTCCCGTGGAGGGATGCAGGCTGCGGTTGGACTCGCTGTGAGCACAGCTGGGGAGGCTACGTCTGTGGGCCGGTGGGGTGTCGCGCTACCAGGCGTCGGGCCGGTAGACCCGAGGCACCAGAGCGGATGGAGGCTCAGAGCCCTCCAGACCCAGACTCCGCCATGGGCCCAGTTGCCGTCCTTTCGGCCCGCGAGCCCCTCGACCTGCACCTGGCCGCCCCCACCGGCGCCCAGCCCCGGCGCCGCCACCTGTGTGCCGGTGTGTCCCTCCACAGCTCCCTCCGACAAAAGCCCCACCCCCACCCCGCCCCTCTGGCGTGTCACCGCGGCCGGGTGCGGGAGCGGGATCGAGGGCAGGGGCCGCTTCCCCGGGCCTGCCGGCCACCAGGGGCGGGGTCCTGAGCTCGGCGGGGGGTGTGGGGGCAAGGGTGGCCTTGCCGGGGCTGAGGGGCCGTGGCGACTCAATGGTGGCTCCCGGTGGCTTCGGGCCAGCTGCTGTCGGGCAGGAGGGCCGGCCCGGGCTGCGGCCGGGCTGCGCCTAGGGCCGCGTGGGCGGGCAGGGCCGATGCCCAAGGGACCGCGGGCCCCGGGCCCTGAAGCCTCCGGGGCCACGTCCCTGTGAGCGACGTGCGGGATCTTGGGCGGGGCGCCAAGCGCCGAAGGGTTTGCTGGGTCACGGCCGCCCTGGGCTGGGAGGTGGTCGCCAAACCCTCCGCCGCCGCCCGATACCCGAGACCTCCGTTGCCCCTGCCTGGGCGGGCGAGGGGGCCCTGCCGGGGCGGGCCGGCCGCCAGGCTGGCGTTAAGGCGCCAGCGCCAGCGAAACTGGGCCTCAAGAGGCCGCCCGCGGCCCCCCGCCCCCGTCTACGGCCATACCACCCTGAACGCGCCCGATCTCGTCTGATCTCGGAAGCTAAGCAGGGTCGGGCCTGGTTAGTACTTGGATGGGAGACCGCCTGGGAATACCGGGTGCTGTAGGCTTTTTGCCTCCCGCTCCGCCCGCCTTCTCCTTTACTCGCCCGCGGCGGGGGGGCCGCCGGCTCCGCCCCCGCCGAGCCCCGCTGCAGGCAGTAGTCAAGGTGGGTTTACCTGCCCGAGCAGGAAGCTTGGGCGATGGCAGAAGTGGGAAGAAACTCTTGAGCACAGGTTCTTGGGATCCACGGAGCAGCGCATGCACATGCGATGGGTGCCTACACAGCTGGCTTGCTTGTCTGTGGGGAAAGGCGAGATGGGTCAGGGCCTGGGTTCCTGAGGGGCTGAGAATCAAGGCAGGGATAGAAGAAAGGGGACAGGCCCACATCCCCTGAACCCACGCCGGCGCCCACTCACCTTTGTGGAAAATACGATTGAAAAGTGCCCGCAAGAATCTCTTCAGATGCCTCCAGAGTTGAGGCAAGAAGGGGAGGGGGGAGGCCGGGAGCAGGGTGAGCCCTGAAATCCAACCCTTGTCCCGGTCACACCCCAGCAGCCCTCCCACCTCAGCCCCTTCAAGACCCCAGGGCTCCCCCAACCGCGCTGCACAGATCCTGCCCTGACCATAGTCACCATGTTGATCCCCACGTTGAGCAAGATGAAGCTGACCGGGATCAGAAGAATTGAGTATCCTTGCTCCTGGCATTTCCTGGGGATGGGGCCAGTGAACGGCTCGGCTCGGTAGTAGTTTCGCTCACCCATGGCCGTTGGTCCCAGGACTGCCTGGGCCCTCTGCCCTCCAGTTTTAACTGGGAGCCAGACTGGGTCATAATGGGGCAGGTGGTGAGGTCACAGTGAGGGAGGGGGATGAAAAGGAGGGCCCAGAGTGGCATTCCCTGGTAACCAGGGTCAGGTAAGCTGAGCCTGGACAGTCAAACAGGGCCCGGTGGCCGGCATACATCCCCTCGAGCGGTCATTCATTCGCTCACCGCCCGCTGACTCACTTGTTCAAATGACACATTGCGTCTCTTGGCCCCTCTTGAGACTAGGAAGACCTTGGCCTCAGAGGCCTGCTGAAGGCCTGGCTGGAGTCCAGAGCCTCAGCCTTCTTCATGCCCTTCACTGGGCCTGGAGCTGGACCTGCCCAGATGTGGAACCTCCCAGTTTGGAAGCAACTTCTTGTATGAGGCTCTCTGTGGACAGGGACAGCTGAGACACAGAGGAGGTGCCCAGAGACCAGGGGTTTGGAGTCTGCAGCTGCAGATGTACTTAGTGCATGGTATAGGACCAGGAGGGGCCTGCTGGCAGAACTGTGGCCACTAAACCAAAGGGACCCTCAGGCCAAGAAGGGGACACTGGCTTCTTATTGCAGGAAGCCAAGCGCAGGGACCCAGGCTGGCAGAAGGAGTGGCGCTTCCAAGCCACAGACCACCAATGTTTCCTGGACTCTGGCGCTCTTTATTCCTCTCTCCATGCCCTGCCGCCCCCTGCCCCTGCCCCCACTTGCTGCTGGTAAGTTCATTTTCCCAGTCTGGCTCCCGTGCAGAGAGGGCCTGGAGGCCGAGGTGGAAGGTAGCAGCGAGTTGGCCCGCGCTTGGCCCTCCTGCGGTTGCCGCTTCAGCACCAGACTGTCATACACCTGGTAGTTGGCATTGCCTCCCGGGTTCCGGCTGAGTGGCATGAAGGTGGGCGGGGGTGGAGGGTGCTCGGTAGCCTGGACGTCGGGCAGGAGGTGAGAGGGGCGGAGGAGCAGCGCTGAGCTGGGAGCCGGGGCCCGCTGGTCCGAGGCCTCGGCCAGTACCGTGAGGGAGGCGGAGGTGGCCACAGGGCGCCGCAAGGGCAGGATCTCAGCCCATTCGGCCGCCGGGTGCCGCACCTCGTGGGGATCGCGGGAGTAATCCAAGTGTCCCGTGGAGGGATGCAGGCTGCGGTTGGACTCGCTGTGAGCACAGCTGGGGAGGCTACGTCTCTGGGCCGGTGGGGTGTCGCGCTACCAGGCGTCGGGCCGGTAGACCCGAGGCAACAGAGCGGATGGAGGCTCAGAGCCCTCCAGACCCAGACTCCGCCATGGGCCCAGTTGCCGTCCTTTCGGCCCGCGAGCCCCTCGACCTGCACCTGGCCGCCCCCACCGGCGCCCAGCCCCGGCGCCGCCACCTGTGTGCCGGTATGTCCCTCCACAGCTCCCTCCGTCAAAAGCCCCCCCCCACCCCGCCCCTCTGGCGTGTCACCGCGGCCGGGTGCGGGAGCGGGATCGAGGGCAGGGGCCGCTTCCCCGGGCCTGCCGGCCACCAGGGGCGGGGTCCTGAGCTCGGCGGGGGGTGTGGGGGCAAGGGTGGCCTTGCCGGGGCTGAGGGGCCGTGGCGACTCAATGGTGGCTCCCGGTGGCTTCGGGCCAGCTGCTGTCGGGCAGGAGGGCCGGCCCGGGCTGCGGCCGGGCTGCGCCTAGGGCCGCGTGGGCGGGCAGGGCCGATGCCCAAGGGACCGCGGGCCCCGGGCCCTGAAGCCTCCGGGGCCACGTCCCTGTGAGCGACGTGCGGGATCTTGGGCGGGGCGCCAAGCGCCGAAGGGTTTGCTGGGTCACGGCCGCCCTGGGCTGGGAGGTGGTCGCCAAACCCTCCGCCGCCGCCCGATACCCGAGACCTCCGTTGCCCCTGCCTGGGCGGGCGAGGGGGCCCTGCCGGGGCGGGCCGGCCGCCAGGCTGGCGTTAAGGCGCCAGCGCCAGCGAAACTGGGCCTCAAGAGGCCGCCCGCGGCCCCCCGCCCCCGTCTACGGCCATACCACCCTGAACGCGCCCGATCTCGTCTGATCTCGGAAGCTAAGCAGGGTCGGGCCTGGTTAGTACTTGGATGGGAGACCGCCTGGGAATACCGGGTGCTGTAGGCTTTTTGCCTCCCGCTCCGCCCGCCTTCTCCTTTACTCGCCCGCGGCGGGGGGGCCGCCGGCTCCGCCCCCGCCGAGCCCCGCTGCAGGCAGTAGTCAAGGTGGGTTTACCTGCCCGAGCAGGAAGCTTGGGCGATGGCAGAAGTGGGAAGAAACTCTTGAGCACAGGTTCTTGGGATCCACGGAGCAGCGCATGCACATGCGATGGGTGCCTACACAGCTGGCTTGCTTGTCTGTGGGAAAGGCGAGATGGGTCAGGGCCTGGGTTCCTGAGGGGCTGAGAATCAAGGCAGGGATAGAAGAAAGGGGACAGGCCCACATCCCCTGAACCCACGCCGGCGCCCACTCACCTTTGTGGAAAATACGATTGAAAAGTGCCCGCAAGAATCTCTTCAGATGCCTCCAGAGTTGAGGCAAGAAGGGGAGGGGGGAGGCCGGGAGCAGGGTGAGCCCTGAAATCCAACCCTTGTCCCGGTCACACCCCAGCAGCCCTCCCACCTCAGCCCCTTCAAGACCCCAGGGCTCCCCCAACCGCGCTGCACAGATCCTGCCCTGACCATAGTCACCATGTTGATCCCCACGTTGAGCAAGATGAAGCTGACCGGGATCAGAAGAATTGAGTATCCTTGCTCCTGGCATTTCCTGGGGATGGGGCCAGTGAACGGCTCGGCTCGGTAGTAGTTTCGCTCACCCATGGCCGTTGGTCCCAGGACTGCCTGGGCCCTCTGCCCTCCAGTTTTAACTGGGAGCCAGACTGGGTCATAATGGGGCAGGTGGTGAGGTCACAGTGAGGGAGGGGGATGAAAAGGAGGGCCCAGAGTGGCATTCCCTGGTAACCAGGGTCAGGTAAGCTGAGCCTGGACAGTCAAACAGGGCCCGGTGGCCGGCATACATCCCCTCGAGCGGTCATTCATTCGCTCACCGCCCGCTGACTCACTTGTTCAAATGACACATTGCGTCTCTTGGCCCCTCTTGAGACTAGGAAGACCTTGGCCTCAGAGGCCTGCTGAAGGCCTGGCTGGAGTCCAGAGCCTCAGCCTTCTTCATGCCCTTCACTGGGCCTGGAGCTGGACCTGCCCAGATGTGGAACCTCCCAGTTTGGAAGCAACTTCTTGTATGAGGCTCTCTGTGGACAGGGACAGCTGAGACACAGAGGAGGTGCCCAGAGACCAGGGGTTTGGAGTCTGCAGCTGCAGATGTACTTAGTGCATGGTATAGGACCAGGAGGGGCCTGCTGGCAGAACTGTGGCCACTAAACCAAAGGGACCCTCAGGCCAAGAAGGGGACACTGGCTTCTTATTGCAGGAAGCCAAGCGCAGGGACCCAGGCTGGCAGAAGGAGTGGCGCTTCCAAGCCACAGACCACCAATGTTTCCTGGACTCTGGCGCTCTTTATTCCTCTCTCCATGCCCTGCCGCCCCCTGCCCCTGCCCCCACTTGCTGCTGGTAAGTTCATTTTCCCAGTCTGGCTCCCGTGCAGAGAGGGCCTGGAGGCCGAGGTGGAAGGTAGCAGCGAGTTGGCCCGCGCTTGGCCCTCCTGCGGTTGCCGCTTCAGCACCAGACTGTCATACACCTGGTAGTTGGCATTGCCTCCCGGGTTCCGGCTGAGTGGCATGAAGGTGGGCGGGGGTGGAGGGTGCTCGGTAGCCTGGACGTCGGGCAGGAGGTGAGAGGGGCGGAGGAGCAGCGCTGAGCTGGGAGCCGGGGCCCGCTGGTCCGAGGCCTCGGCCAGTACCGTGAGGGAGGCGGAGGTGGCCACAGGGCGCCGCAAGGGCAGGATCTCAGCCCATTCGGCCGCCGGGTGCCGCACCTCGTGGGGATCGCGGGAGTAATCCAAGTGTCCCGTGGAGGGATGCAGGCTGCGGTTGGACTCGCTGTGAGCACAGCTGGGGAGGCTACGTCTGTGGGCCGGTGGGGTGTCGCGCTACCAGGCGTCGGGCCGGTAGACCCGAGGCACCAGAGCGGATGGAGGCTCAGAGCCCTCCAGACCAGACTCCGCCATGGGCCCAGTTGCCGTCCTTTCGGCCCGCGAGCCCCTCGACCTGCACCTGGCCGCCCCCACCGGCGCCCAGCCCCGGCGCCGCCACCTGTGTGCCGGTGTGTCCCTCCACAGCTCCCTCCGACAAAAGCCCCACCCCCACCCCGCCCCTCTGGCGTGTCACCGCGGCCGGGTGCGGGAGCGGGATCGAGGGCAGGGGCCGCTTCCCCGGGCCTGCCGGCCACCAGGGGCGGGGTCCTGAGCTCGGCGGGGGGTGTGGGGGCAAGGGTGGCCTTGCCGGGGCTGAGGGGCCGTGGCGACTCAATGGTGGCTCCCGGTGGCTTCGGGCCAGCTGCTGTCGGGCAGGAGGGCCGGCCCGGGCTGCGGCCGGGCTGCGCCTAGGGCCGCGTGGGCGGGCAGGGCCGATGCCCAAGGGACCGCGGGCCCCGGGCCCTGAAGCCTCCGGGGCCACGTCCCTGTGAGCGACGTGCGGGATCTTGGGCGGGGCGCCAAGCGCCGAAGGGTTTGCTGGGTCACGGCCGCCCTGGGCTGGGAGGTGGTCGCCAAACCCTCCGCCGCCGCCCGATACCCGAGACCTCCGTTGCCCCTGCCTGGGCGGGCGAGGGGGCCCTGCCGGGGCGGGCCGGCCGCCAGGCTGGCGTTAAGGCGCCAGCGCCAGCGAAACTGGGCCTCAAGAGGCCGCCCGCGGCCCCCCGCCCCCGTCTACGGCCATACCACCCTGAACGCGCCCGATCTCGTCTGATCTCGGAAGCTAAGCAGGGTCGGGCCTGGTTAGTACTTGGATGGGAGACCGCCTGGGAATACCGGGTGCTGTAGGCTTTTTGCCTCCCGCTCCGCCCGCCTTCTCCTTTACTCGCCCGCGGCGGGGGGGCCGCCGGCTCCGCCCCCGCCGAGCCCCGCTGCAGGCAGTAGTCAAGGTGGGTTTACCTGCCCGAGCAGGAAGCTTGGGCGATGGCAGAAGTGGGAAGAAACTCTTGAGCACAGGTTCTTGGGATCCACGGAGCAGCGCATGCACATGCGATGGGTGCCTACACAGCTGGCTTGCTTGTCTGTGGGGAAAGGCGAGATGGGTCAGGGCCTGGGTTCCTGAGGGGCTGAGAATCAAGGCAGGGATAGAAGAAAGGGGACAGGCCCACATCCCCTGAACCCACGCCGGCGCCCACTCACCTTTGTGGAAAATACGATTGAAAAGTGCCCGCAAGAATCTCTTCAGATGCCTCCAGAGTTGAGGCAAGAAGGGGAGGGGGGAGGCCGGGAGCAGGGTGAGCCCTGAAATCCAACCCTTGTCCCGGTCACACCCCAGCAGCCCTCCACCTCAGCCCCTTCAAGACCCCAGGGCTCCCCCAACCGCGCTGCACAGATCCTGCCCTGACCATAGTCACCATGTTGATCCCCACGTTGAGCAAGATGAAGCTGACCGGGATCAGAAGAATTGAGTATCCTTGCTCCTGGCATTTCCTGGGGATGGGGCCAGTGAACGGCTCGGCTCGGTAGTAGTTTCGCTCACCCATGGCCGTTGGTCCCAGGACTGCCTGGGCCCTCTGCCCTCCAGTTTTAACTGGGAGCCAGACTGGGTCATAATGGGGCAGGTGGTGAGGTCACAGTGAGGGAGGGGGATGAAAAGGAGGGCCCAGAGTGGCATTCCCTGGTAACCAGGGTCAGGTAAGCTGAGCCTGGACAGTCAAACAGGGCCCGGTGGCCGGCATACATCCCCTCGAGCGGTCATTCATTCGCTCACCGCCCGCTGACTCACTTGTTCAAATGACACATTGCGTCTCTTGGCCCCTCTTGAGACTAGGAAGACCTTGGCCTCAGAGGCCTGCTGAAGGCCTGGCTGGAGTCCAGAGCCTCAGCCTTCTTCATGCCCTTCACTGGGCCTGGAGCTGGACCTGCCCAGATGTGGAACCTCCCAGTTTGGAAGCAACTTCTTGTATGAGGCTCTCTGTGGACAGGGACAGCTGAGACACAGAGGAGGTGCCCAGAGACCAGGGGTTTGGAGTCTGCAGCTGCAGATGTACTTAGTGCATGGTATAGGACCAGGAGGGGCCTGCTGGCAGAACTGTGGCCACTAAACCAAAGGGACCCTCAGGCCAAGAAGGGGACACTGGCTTCTTATTGCAGGAAGCCAAGCGCAGGGACCCAGGCTGGCAGAAGGAGTGGCGCTTCCAAGCCACAGACCACCAATGTTTCCTGGACTCTGGCGCTCTTTATTCCTCTCTCCATGCCCTGCCGCCCCCTGCCCCTGCCCCCACTTGCTGCTGGTAAGTTCATTTTCCCAGTCTGGCTCCCGTGCAGAGAGGGCCTGGAGGCCGAGGTGGAAGGTAGCAGCGAGTTGGCCCGCGCTTGGCCCTCCTGCGGTTGCCGCTTCAGCACCAGACTGTCATACACCTGGTAGTTGGCATTGCCTCCCGGGTTCCGGCTGAGTGGCATGAAGGTGGGCGGGGGTGGAGGGTGCTCGGTAGCCTGGACGTCGGGCAGGAGGTGAGAGGGCGGAGGAGCAGCGCTGAGCTGGGAGCCGGGGCCCGCTGGTCCGAGGCCTCGGCCAGTACCGTGAGGGAGGCGGAGGTGGCCACAGGGCGCCGCAAGGGCAGGATCTCAGCCCATTCGGCCGCCGGGTGCCGCACCTCGTGGGGATCGCGGGAGTAATCCAAGTGTCCCGTGGAGGGATGCAGGCTGCGGTTGGACTCGCTGTGAGCACAGCTGGGGAGGCTACGTCTGTGGGCCGGTGGGGTGTCGCGCTACCAGGCGTCGGGCCGGTAGACCCGAGGCACCAGAGCGGATGGAGGCTCAGAGCCCTCCAGACCCAGACTCCGCCATGGGCCCAGTTGCCGTCCTTTCGGCCCGCGAGCCCCTCGACCTGCACCTGGCCGCCCCCACCGGCGCCCAGCCCCGGCGCCGCCACCTGTGTGCCGGTGTGTCCCTCCACAGCTCCCTCCGACAAAAGCCCCACCCCCACCCCGCCCCTCTGGCGTGTCACCGCGGCCGGGTGCGGGAGCGGGATCGAGGGCAGGGGCCGCTTCCCCGGGCCTGCCGGCCACCAGGGGCGGGGTCCTGAGCTCGGCGGGGGGTGTGGGGGCAAGGGTGGCCTTGCCGGGGCTGAGGGGCCGTGGCGACTCAATGGTGGCTCCCGGTGGCTTCGGGCCAGCTGCTGTCGGGCAGGAGGGCCGGCCCGGGCTGCGGCCGGGCTGCGCCTAGGGCCGCGTGGGCGGGCAGGGCCGATGCCCAAGGGACCGCGGGCCCCGGGCCCTGAAGCCTCCGGGGCCACGTCCCTGTGAGCGACGTGCGGGATCTTGGGCGGGGCGCCAAGCGCCGAAGGGTTTGCTGGGTCACGGCCGCCCTGGGCTGGGAGGTGGTCGCCAAACCCTCCGCCGCCGCCCGATACCCGAGACCTCCGTTGCCCCTGCCTGGGCGGGCGAGGGGGCCCTGCCGGGGCGGGCCGGCCGCCAGGCTGGCGTTAAGGCGCCAGCGCCAGCGAAACTGGGCCTCAAGAGGCCGCCCGCGGCCCCCCGCCCCCGTCTACGGCCATACCACCCTGAACGCGCCCGATCTCGTCTGATCTCGGAAGCTAAGCAGGGTCGGGCCTGGTTAGTACTTGGATGGGAGACCGCCTGGGAATACCGGGTGCTGTAGGCTTTTTGCCTCCCGCTCCGCCCGCCTTCTCCTTTACTCGCCCGCGGCGGGGGGCCGCCGGCTCCGCCCCCGCCGAGCCCCGCTGCAGGCAGTAGTCAAGGTGGGTTTACCTGCCCGAGCAGGAAGCTTGGGCGATGGCAGAAGTGGGAAGAAACTCTTGAGCACAGGTTCTTGGGATCCACGGAGCAGCGCATGCACATGCGATGGGTGCCTACACAGCTGGCTTGCTTGTCTGTGGGGAAAGGCGAGATGGGTCAGGGCCTGGGTTCCTGAGGGGCTGAGAATCAAGGCAGGGATAGAAGAAAGGGGACAGGCCCACATCCCTGAACCCACGCCGGCGCCCACTCACCTTTGTGGAAAATACGATTGAAAAGTGCCCGCAAGAATCTCTTCAGATGCCTCCAGAGTTGAGGCAAGAAGGGGAGGGGGGAGGCCGGGAGCAGGGTGAGCCCTGAAATCCAACCCTTGTCCCGGTCACACCCCAGCAGCCCTCCCACCTCAGCCCCTTCAAGACCCCAGGGCTCCCCCAACCGCGCTGCACAGATCCTGCCCTGACCATAGTCACCATGTTGATCCCCACGTTGAGCAAGATGAAGCTGACCGGGATCAGAAGAATTGAGTATCCTTGCTCCTGGCATTTCCTGGGGATGGGGCCAGTGAACGGCTCGGCTCGGTAGTAGTTTCGCTCACCCATGGCCGTTGGTCCCAGGACTGCCTGGGCCCTCTGCCCTCCAGTTTTAACTGGGAGCCAGACTGGGTCATAATGGGGCAGGTGGTGAGGTCACAGTGAGGGAGGGGGATGAAAAGGAGGGCCCAGAGTGGCATTCCCTGGTAACCAGGGTCAGGTAAGCTGAGCCTGGACAGTCAAACAGGGCCCGGTGGCCGGCATACATCCCCTCGAGCGGTCATTCATTCGCTCACCGCCCGCTGACTCACTTGTTCAAATGACACATTGCGTCTCTTGGCCCCTCTTGAGACTAGG
>NW_027207779.1:0-96943 GCF_963455315.2 Globicephala melas
AAATGTTTTAAAAAGTTTCATTTTGAAGTAATTGTAGGTTCATTAGCAGTAATAAGAAATACTGCAGAGGGGTCTCATGTACTCATTTCCCAGTTTCTCTCAATGGCGACATCTTAGATTATAGTACAATATCACAACCAGAATATTAATTTTTATGTAAGATGTGTGACAAGTCAAGGCCCAGTTTTTTTGTTTTTTTTTTTTTTACGGTGTGCGGGCCTCTCACTGTTGTGGCCTCTCCCGTTGCGGAGCACAGGCTCCGGACGCTCAGGCTCAGCAGCCATGGCGCACGGGCCCAGCCGCTCCGCGGCATGTGGGATCTTCCCGGACCGGAGCACGAACCCTTGTCCCCCGCATCAGCAGGCGGACTCTCAACCACTGCGCCACCAGGGAAGCCCAGTCAAGGCCCCGTTTTTTTTAACCTATCAGATTGCTCTAGTACCATTGGTTTAAAAGGCTATCTTTTCTCCATTGAATTCTTCCTTTCACTTTTGTCAAAAATCATTTGGGCATATTTGTGAGTTTATTTCTGAATTTTCTGTTCTCTTCTATTGCCCTATGTGTCTATTCCTCCACTCACACCACACAGTCTTGATTACTAAAGATAGTATAAGGATGAATTGGGAGATTGGAATTGACATATATACACTATTGATACTACGTATAAAATGGATAACTAATGAGAACCTACTGTATAGCACAGGGAACTCTACTCAGTGCTCTGTGGTGACCTAAATGGGAAGGAAATCCAAAAAAGAGAGGATATATGTATACGTATAGCTGATTCACTTTGCTGTACAGTAGAAACTAACAAAATATTGTAAAGTGACTATACTCCAAAATAAATAAATAAATAAATAAAGCAGTAATAAAAAAAAGATAAAGAAAAAAAATAAGGCTTAAAATTGGGTAGACTGGCTTCTTCTACTATATTCTTCATTTTCCAAATTCTTTTTGTTCTTCTAGTTCCTTTGTTCTTTTCCATATATATTTTTAAATAATCTGGTCTATACAAAAATTCTTGCTGATGTCTTGATGAGAATAGTTTTAAAATTATATATCAATTTTGGCATAATTGAAATCCTTACTGTTATGAGCTAAATTGACTCTCCCCAAAATTTATGTGTAGAAGTCTTAACACCCCAGACTTAACAATATGATAATGTGACTATATTTGGGATATGGTCTTTAAAGAGGTATTTAAATTAAAATGAGGTAATTAAGATGGGCTCTAATCTAACCTGATTTGCAATTAGGACAGACACACATAGAGGAAGACTCTGAAGGTACAGAGAAGAGATGGCCATTTAGGAGCAGAGAAGAGAAGCCTTAGGCAAAATAAAACCCTGCTGACATCTTGATCGTTGACTTTAATAAGCCTCCAGGATTGTGAGAAAATATATTTATTTCATTTATGCTACCCAGCCTTTGATATTTTGTCATGATGGCCCTTGCAAAACTAACGGTTACCAAGCTGAAGCTTCCAATCTATAAACACTGAATGTCTTCCATTTATTTAGAACCTCTTTGATTTTTTTCATGAGCATTTTATAGTCTTTTGATGACAAGTCTTGTAAATATTTGATTGGATTGGATTTGATTGGATATATTTCTATATTTCATTTTTGAGTGATTATAAAAATCTCACTGCCCATAGTTAATTCCTAGCAAATAGGTTTACAATTAATATTTTATGTTTGTTTTATATCCTGTATCCTTGCTTAACTTATTAATTCTAAAAGGGTATTTTTTTGAGTATATGTGTATTCCTAGACTTCAGTTTGTATACAATCATATCATCTGCGAATAGAGACAAGTTTATTTCTTTCTTACCTACATATCTGTCTTTTAATTATTTTTCTTGCCTTACTGAACTTGCTAGAACACCTCATACTATGTTAAATGAGTGCGGTGAGAGTGAATATCCTTGCCTTGTTCCTGATCTTGAGGAGGGAAATAATTCAGTCTTTCATCATTAAGTATAATGTTAACTTTGGGATTTTTGGTTTTGGTTTTCTTTTTGTTTTTGATTTCCAGAGATGCTGTTTATCAAGTGGAAGAAGTTATTCTCTATTCCTATTTTTCTGAGAGCTTTTTGTTCATTTGTTGTTTTTACAACATGAATGGTTGTGAAATTTGTCAAACCCTTTTTCTGCATTGAATTATATGACCATGCAATTTTTTTTTCTTTAGGATTGGGTCAATTACGTTGATAATTCTTGAATATTGAACTGGCTTTACATGCTGAGAATGAATATCAATTGGTAATGGTGTATAATTATTTTTATATATTGCTAATTCTATTTATTAATATTTTGCTAAGGATTTCTACATTTATTTTATGATGGAAATTGGTGTGTAGTCTTCTTTTTGTGTATTGTCTTTTTCTTGTTTTGGTATTACTATAATAATACCGTCATAGCAATAGAAATAAAAATCCAGTATTTTACTTCAAAAACTGTGATCCTCATGAACAAGATCTGTGATTTCTGTCATTAAAGATGTGGGGATAGGGAACTAACAAGCCATTATTTTTAAGTTTAACACTTGTAATTTATTCTCTGGAATCATATGATCATTTATCATATGTGATTGCCAATAGGTGAATTTTACAACTACAGTAAGGGGTGGTGGGGAAGTACAAAGAGATTCTTCTAATACCAGACACAAAACTGAATTTCTGTGTAATTTAGAACAAATTGATTTAACCTAATGGAATTGAAATTTCTATGCTGTAAAATGGGAATTATGATGCCAACTATTAACAGTATTGGGGAAATCAAATGAAATAATATAAGTAACAGCTTGTAAGAACATAGATTTTTTAATAAGCTCGGTGAGAAATTAACTGTATCTCTATTCTCTATCTATCATCTATAGAAATAGAAAAAAATAGAAAGATAGATGTGGGCTGGGGATAAACAGGATTTCCACTTCCAACATCCTTCATGTCCTTAAAAGAGAATGTAGACTAGGCTTTGGTGGGTTTGACAGGAAAGTCAGAATCCAAGTTGCTCATAAATATTTCACAGGAAGGACATAGATGCTGCTTAAAGTTCTTTCTGAATGGTGTTAGGTGACTTGATTCTGAAAAAGCTTTGAGCTTAGAAAAAATGAGCTTTGCGTATTGACAAGAGTCCTCACATGGGAACAGAATCAAAATTAACAGACTCTGCAACCCAAAGGAGGCTGGCTGAATATTCCCGCTACCTTTGCTCTGATCATGTGACCATCTCACGCTTCTGTCACTTTCATTAAATAAAAATTAATCTTAACATATTTGGGCAGGAGTGGGGGTGGTTTGGCATGGGTGTCTACTCTGTCAAGGATAAAAAATATCCTTTAGTTCTCATCACCTAATCAGTTGATTTCAGCTCCATTTTCTCCCTTTTCTTTCTTTATCACTGCCTAACCTTGTCCCCTAGGAGTTTCAGACCTTGTTATTCATAAATGGCATAACTTCGTGCACCCTTTTCCTTTTTACTCAAAAGTTTTCTCTAAAATCGAAGGATTACTTGGCTGATTATAAAATTCTTGCATCACGTATTCTTCCTCTCAGTATATTTTAGATACTGATCAAACTGTCTCCTTGCATGAATATTACTGTGAAGATGTCGAATCCATCTTGATATTTCACACTAGTAGGGGGCATGATTTTTTCCCCTCCTACTCCTAGGATTCTTTCTTTGTACCTGAATTTTAACATCCTTACCAGAATATGCTTTGATTTGGAATGGTAGGTATGAATGTTAGGTTTCATTATTTCTTGGAAATCTATGAGCCCCTTCAGTCTACACATTCAACTTGTTTTTATTTCAGAAAAAATGTTGAAAAAATTATACTTTAGACTCTTTCTATATTTTCATTTGCTTAGTTCTTCTTAAAAATATCAATAATGCATGTTAGATATACCTTTTTAAAGTCTAGCGTTCCTTCTGTGATCATGTTTACATTCCCCTTTCTCTCTCCCTGCTCCACCTCCCTCCCTCCCTCTCTTTCTTTCTCTCTGAGTCACCCTCATAACTACTTATAAACATCTAACTTTTTCCACCTATAACGGGCATTATTCTCTACACTGGCTTTTCATTTTTTGTCATATTGTGACATTTTGCAACTCAATTCTATATTCTTTGGACATCCTATAAAGTCTCTTTGGAATACTTTTTTCTCATTGTTCAAATTTCACTTATTACTTATAAAGATGATATTATCTATAAATTCTGTGAGAATAATGAGAAGCATTTCTTTCATTCCTTTGTTTTACTGTAACCATCTTTTTATCAGAAATGACCGTTTACTGATTTAAAGAAAAATGTTTTGAGCATAGAGCACATATCATTTCCTTTCTAAGTATGATCCATCTTTGAATTATTTTTGCTGCTTGCCAGAGATGTTGACAACTATGGTAACTGGGACTATCTGGGGCGTGGATTCAGAGGTGTTGACTCCAAACTCTTCCTCAACAAATTGCTTGGGTGACAGAAAAATCTTCTTTGGTATTCAGCGTACATTTGGCAGATGTGAAAACCATTCAGTATTTAAGGATGGGGAAATTTATAGCTGATCACGGGTGACTAGAGTGATGGAATGGCTAAAGGCGTTAAGGGAAGAGGAGGGTTGTTCTTCATAGATCAAGAAACTGTCACTGCCTTAGACTACAGCTCATGTGACCATTTTCGCCCCAGAGCTGCTGACAGTATGAGGGGTAAGCTCTCTGTCTGTGTCTGCTACTGTAAGAAATGTATTTTGCTATTAAGCAAAAACCAGGAGCCCACTCTACCATTGCTGCTAAATTACTCTCAAAGTTGCTGACATTCACTGCTGCCTAAAATCACCTTTAAAAAAATGGCTTTATAAAATATAGGTTAAATATTATAAAATTCACCCATTTCGCGAGCATTTAATTCAATAAATTTTTGTATATTGTAGAACTGGTCTGCCTTTCTTTGCCTCCACCCCTGCATGCTCTTCTCCTAGAATGGAGGTTCCATGCCAAGAAGACCATGAGCAAGATGCCTTCTTTTGTCGTTATGGTCCTGCTACTGTCACAGCCCCTAGGTGCTGAAAGAAACTGAAATAGCAAAGTAATATTCTGTTTCTTCTTTCTTCCTTCTAAATTCCATCTAGTGCCTCCAATTGGCAGAAACCAAGAGAAATTCAGAAAGCTAGGTTGTCTGAAATATGTGGCTTGCATGTTTATCCCTCAAAAGTACAGAAGAAAGTGCAGAAAGGAAAGTGTAATATTGAGAGCCCATCATATTGAAAGCTAGAGTATCCAGAGCACCCCTCAACTTATAAAATCATGGATTGCCTCCTCTATTCCTGTCTTAGCCCATTCAGGCAGCTATAACAAATTACCGTAGACTGGGTGACTTATAAACAACAGAAACTTATTTCTCACCCTTCTGGAGGCTGGCAAATTCAAGATCAGGTGCCAGCAGGTTTGGTGTCATTCATTCATGAGGGATCTGCCCTTATGACCTGATCACCAACCAAAGGCCCCACCTCCAAATGACATCCCACTGTAAATTAAGTTTTAACATATGAATGGGGGCACTAACATTTAGTCTATGGCAATGCTTTTCCTTCTCTCCTCTATTCAGCTCTCAGTGAAGTAACTTTCAGGCTAGGAAAGAAAGTGTACAGATGGTTTTATTTATTTTTATTATTTATTTGTTTTTTATTTGCCAGGTATCTGCTTTTCTGTCGCAAATATCTGGGTCCCAACAGGATATATTCCACAGTACCCGGAGCCTTCCTATAACTCTTGATGTCTTAATTGTCATTTTGTAGAGGTTGTGCAGAATAAGATACTTAATATTTTTTGGAAATGTACAAATATCTTGGAGACTGAGGAAGTTTGTGAAAATAAATATCATGCACTCTTGTTTAGGTTAATATTTCACATTTTTGGCTAGTATAATTCTATTTGTATATTGAAGGTTTTTTTTCTATTATATTAAATCTTGAATTTTCTACTATTCTTTTTTTTTTTTTTTAATGAAGTCCAAGGTCATTGTTGGTACAGCAATTCATCAGTGAGGACAAACAACCAATTTATTGTTGCTAAACAGATTAGCATGCCAATCCTTTAAAAAAAAAAAAAAAAGCTTTGTACAATAATAGTAGCCATGCGTTAGCCACTTTAATATAAAATGTGATCAAAAGTCAAAATACAAGAGTTCAAAAGGCATAGAAAAACCAAAAAGTTTCAATTTTATTACAAGTTTTAGATTCTGGAAATAGTTTAAAAAAAAAAACTTATATGCTAATTTCAGCCCAGGGCTAATTTTTTTACAACCAAGCTAAGAATTACTACAAGGGAACATCAATGCAACAAACAAGTAAAATTTGCAAACCCAAGACACAAACTTGCTAACAAAGTTAATAATCATGGTAATGGAGAGCACCAAAGAGCAACTGATGCCTCAGTTAACTTTGAAAGAAACAATGCCTTCTCTAGGGCAGAGAAACATGCAAACAATTCTGCTTCAAGAAATTTGCATAGAAATGGAAAATGCTAGAGCCTTTACCACAAATGAAATTACAAAGCCTCAACATGTTAAATTCAAGCCAAGGAGCACCAAATGTTAAATTGGAGCCAAGGTATGACTCAAAACATTTAATTTCCAGCTATGCAACTAGCAAGATCACAAGAATTTCAGGTGTGGAAAGGCACCCTAGGCAAGCTCTTGAAAGACATGAATTTGATACAACGTAACCTTAAATCAATGCAGACATTCCTGTAAAATTTAAATTTTAGAGGGCACCATAAGGCATCAGGATCTCTTCTCAAAGTCACTCTTGATATTGTCAGCAACAATCACATCTTTATGATCTCATTAATGACCTTTCACAGATCTCTAGCCTGTACACGTACAGCAGAACCCCCAATATCGTGGGAAGCCCTTTCAGTTTGGCCCTGCTTAACGTGTTTGTAGAATGACTTTTAAGCCCAGCCGTGGCCTAAATGGTGTGAAAGGGACTACTCCCCGGGCATCTCAAGACTTCTCTTCAGCCTGAGCTGTCTCCCAGGCCCCTCTCTTCCACACCTGCCCCCGGGGTAAGACTCCAGAACTCTGGGATTCTGAGCCTGACCCCAGGCAACCTCACCGACACCCACCTTTGGAAGCTCCACTATTCCTCATCTCCAGCTCCCTCTGGTGGGGTTCAAAGTGACAGTTTGGTGCAAGGACTTGTAGAAACAATGTTTATTTACAAATTCGTATTTTGTAGACCTTTCCTTAATTGAACACCTGTGACTTTTACAGTCGCTCTCCAGACCCTTTCCAGAGGTGTAGTAGAATATGCGAAGCAAAAGGACATTTTATTTCTACAGGAAGAAAAATGATTAACATACATAGTAATAACTGTGTCCATCAAGAGTAATTTGTAATCAGAAAATGAAGACAAATGCCCCAGAAGCCTGCATTTTATCGACACTGCCACTTTCCCAAAAAAAGAACCTCAGAAACAAGTCACTGGATCTGCTTTCAGTGAATCAGGAGTTCCCACATTTGTATTCCTCAATCTTTGAGAAAAGTACCACATGAAACTGACCCACCCCTTTTTGTGTAAAATAGTAACTAACTGAACTCACATCTCCACGCCCTCATCCACCTGTTCAATGACAAACAGTAGTCAGTTCCCCTGAAGGAGACTTACACATTTTGGTATTTCTACCAAAAGAATTGAAATTTTCAAGCAGAAAAAAAGTTTAATTACAAGTAAGTGAGTGGCAGCCCAAGTGAAGCCCTTTTACTATGATTTCCAATTTTCTGTTCAATCCGCACTGCAGAGATACAAGGAAAGCCACCATTTTGTTTCCTAAATTTTATTTAAGAATTCATACAAAATACTCCAGATAACTGAGTTTCAATCCTCATTTTCCTCCTCTTCTTCATCTTGATTAATCTGGAAGTAACGTAATTCGTAACTTTCTTTGCTGTTAACAACTACGCGTAACCAATCACGGAGATTATTCTTCTTCAAATATTTTTTGGTGAGATATTTCAAATACCTTTTGGAAAAAGGCACCTCGGAAGTTACAGTGATCTTGCTTTTGCTTCTTTCGATTGTTACAACACCTCCTCCGAGATTCCCAGCTTTTCCATTCACTTTGATTCTTTCCTGAAGAAACTGCTCAAAATTGGCCGCATCCATGATTCCATCTTCTACAGGATGGGTACAGTCAAGAGTAAACTTCAGGACCTGCTTCTTTTTTTTGCCCCCCTTCACCACAAGCTTTTTCACTGGCGCCATCGCCACAGTGGAGGCAGAAAAGCTCTACTATTCTTTTGTTCTTTTAGGTATTTGCCAGGGGTCGAAAAGATGAGATTGAAATAAAATGCTTTTATTCCACTGATTTTTAACAGAAAATTTGCATTCTCTACTTCCAGCCTGTCTGAAACCAGTTTCTAATTGTCTCTCAGGAGAAACAATACTGTTCTTTCACCCAGTACTTTTTGTTTGTTGTTGTTGTTCCAAAGTTCATATCATGGGTCTGTCACAGAAGCAAAATTATAAATTGTAAGTCATTAAGGTATGGTGAATGCCCATCTGTGTAAGAACATGTCAAAGAAATGTTTACCCAGTTGGAATATCACTGGCCAATCTACTATCTACTACTGTATATAGTATGTGTATTAATATCCTAGTGCTGCTATAGCAAAATACTACAAGTATATGACTTAAAGCAACAGAAATTTATTTTCTCACAGTTCTGGTGGCTAGAAGTCTGGAATTGATGTGTCAGCAGTGCCAGGCTCCCTCTGGAGACTCTTGGGAAGAATCCTTCATTGCCTCTCCCTAACTTCTGATGATCATTGGCAAATACTTGGCGTGCCTTGACTCGAAGTTTCATCCCTCCAACCTCTGTCTCCACCATCATATGGCCCTTTACCCTGCATGTCTACCTCTCTGTGTCTCTTTCTCCTTATAAGGCCACTAGTCATTGGACTTAGGGCCCACCTCAATCCAATATGACCTTACCTTAAGTTGGTTAAATCACAGAGACCCCGTTTCCAAATAAGGTCACATTCACAGGTGCCTGGGTTCAGGACTTCAATATATCTTTTGGGGGGACACAATTCAGCTCACAACAGTAGTAGATATTATTAGTAGCATGGAGCTGGAAGATCTGGTAGATTTTTAGACCAATGGCAGCCAACATATAGTATATTGATATTTATATCAAACTGACTAAAATTACCTAAAAATTTCCAAAAATGAATAAATCTTCAACTTTGAAACTACTCACCTGCTTATTCCATTTTCTATTCAAAATAAATATACAAAGTATGATGTGTGTGTGTGTGTGTGTGCACGGGCTATATGTATCTACATGGATTTATGTGTAGGACTTTTCAAAATCCTCATTTCTAATTTACAACTGTAAAACTGAATTCTGAAGCTTAGACTAGACAGAAATCAGGGCTTCACGTTGAGGTGGTAAAGTTACACATACATCAATTCTGATAACTAAATTATTCAACCAATTACTTTTTTTTCTTTTTTAAATTGAGATACTATTGACATATAACACTGTGTAATTTTAAGGTGTACAATGTGTTGATTTGATGCATTTATATATTGCAATATGATTACCACCATAGTGTTACCTAATACCTTTAATGTGTCATATAATTATCACTTTTTTCTTTGTGATGAGAACAATGAAGATCTAGTCTCTTGGTAAATTTGAAGTTCATAATACAGTATTGGTGACTATAATTACTATGCTCTACATTAGAACTTCAAGATTTATTTATCTACTAGTTTTAAGTTTGTATCCTTAAATAACATCTCCCCAGTCCCCCAACCTTCAGCTCCTGGTAATCACTATTCTACTCTCTGTTTTTACAAGTTTATCTTTGTTAGAATCCACAAATAAGTAATATCATACAGCATTTAATCTTCCTCTGTCTGACTTAGCTCATTTAGCATAATAAATCAGGGTCCATCCATGTTGTTGTAAATGGCAGAATTTCATTTTTTTTCATGGCTGAATTATATATATATATATATTATAATATTAATTATAATATAATATAAGTATATATATATACACATATATATTTTACATCTTATTTATTCATCCATTGATGGACACTTCAGTTTTTTCATATCTTGTTTATTCTGAGTAAAGTTGCAATAATGACAGAAGTGCTGATACATCTTTGATACCTTATTTTGCTGGGAAAAGAATACTCTCTTCGACAAATGGTGTCTGGAAAACTGGATAACCACATGGAGAAAAATGAAATTGTACCTCTATCTTATACTCCTCATAAAAATTAACTCAAAATGGATTAAACACTTCAACATATGACCTGATACTATAAAACGTCTGGAAGAAAGCATGTAGGGAAAGCTCCTTAACATTGATCTTGGCAATGATTTTTTGGATTTGACACCAAAAACACAAGCAACAAAAGCAGAAATCAACAAGTGGGACTATATCAAACTAAAAAGCTTCTTCACAGCTAAAGAAACAATCAACAAAATGAAAAGGCTACCTACAGAATGGGAGAAAATTTTTGCAAACCATATACAGAGTAAAGGGTTAATGTCCAAAATATATAAGGAACTCATACAACTCAATACAAAATAATCCAACTAAAAAATGGGTAGAAGAACTAAGTAGACATTTTCCTAAGAAGACACTCAAGTGGCCAACAGGTACATGAAAAGATGCTCAACATTCAATCTGGAACAATTCTTGAGTGTACAAATCCTTCACCTCCTTGATCAAACTTATTACCAAGTATTTTATTCTTTTTAATGCAATTGTAAATGAGATCATTTTCTTAATTTCTCTGATAGGTATTATTAGTGTATAGAAACACAACTGACCTTTGTATATTGATTTTGTATCTTGCAACTTTACTGAAACTGTTTATTAGTTATAACAGTCTTTTGGTGAAGTCTATTATAAATATTATATCATATCATCTGCAGAGACAATTTAAATTATTATTTTCTGATTTGAATGCTTTTTATTTCTTTTTCTTGACTAATTGCTCTGACTAGGACTGCCAGTACTGTATTAAATAATATTGAGAACAGGCATTCTTGTCATGTTCCTGATCTTAGAGCAATAGCTTTCAGCTTTTCATCACTGATTATGATGTTAGCTGTGGGCTTGTTATATAGGGCCTTTATTATGTTGAGATAAATTTCTTCTATATCCACTTTGTTAAGAGTTTTTTATTAGGAAAAGATGTTGAATTTGTCAAATGCTTTTTCTGCATCTATTAAGATAATCACAGGATTTTATCCTTTATTTTGTAATGTGGTGAATCACATTGATTAATTTGCAAGTGTTGACCCATCCTTGCATCCCAGAAGCAAAGCCCACTTGATCATGGTGTATGATCCTTTTAATGTACTGTTGAATTTGATTTACTAATATTTTATTGGGTAATTTTGCATTTATGTTCATCACATATATTGACCCGTAATTTAATTTTTTTGTATATCCTTGTCTGGCTTTTGTATCAGGTAATGATGGCCTTGTAAGATGAATTTCAAAATGTTCTTTCCTCATCTATGTTTTGGAGAAGTTTGAGAGGGAATGGTATGACTTCTTATAATATTTGGTAGAATTCACCAGTGAAACCATCTGGTCCTATAACCAAAGATAGGAAATCTGAGAGGAATGAAATATTATGATAAAACATCATAGCCTAATTGAAGTTGGGGGACAAAGTCTTGGTTGCTGTGACAGTAAATTACTCTTAGTTTGAGTAAGAGCTTCTCACATACCACTATGTTCTATTTAAACATGACTAGGATTTCGGGTGATCCTATGACCAGAGCTACTCATCATCAACTGGGCATAATCATATCATTAAGCCATAAAGTCAAGGGGGCACAGCAGTAGTTGACTATATAATGAAAATGATACATTCAGGATTAAGCCAAACAGTTTGAATTTGACTTCCTATCTTCTAACTGTATTTTTTTTTCTTTTCTGTCATTATCCAAGATAATTTTCTTTCTCATGAGTAGTCCTAAATGGTTTCTTTACAAATCTATCATGGTAGTTTTGATATTAATTTGGGGGATGGAAATAGCAATAATAATAAATGTATGTAGGGCATTCCAGTGACTTCTGGAGAGACATGTTCTCCTGATTTGAAAGGCAACAGGAAAAGGAGAGAGGGCACAGCCTCTGAATGTTTTTATGTTTTTGCAGAAATGCTGTTACCATAGAAATTCAATGCAGAGTCATGTTAAGGGGTTAAAATATACAAGCAACCCATCTTAAACATACTACATAAGGAAAAATCTGAATTTTGTTATATCTAGTGTAACACATTTAAATTAACATTACTATCAAACACTCAGTAATTTGGCATTGTAAATCTCTTAAACACAAAATTATCATAAACTTCAAACAAATAAGTCTCTCACAGCTTAAAAACAAACAAACAAAAAATGGGGCCTCAGGTTAGGATTCAATGTGACTTTTTTCAATTTTGAAAAACTTATGAGTTTAATAGGAGTTAAGAAGAGGAAGGACAGGGGAGAGATTGCTAAAGGATTTCTTCCTGGGGTGATGCAAATATTCCAAAATGAGATAGTGGTGATGATTGCAGAATTCTGTGAATACACCAAACAATGAACACTTAACCACTAATGCTAAACATTGCACACTTTAAAGTGGTAAATGTATGGTAAGTAAACTATATTTCCATTAAGCTGTTATTTTGAGAAAAAACAGCTTATGATAGGCAGTCTCTTCCTGGGTGCTGGCATTGTATATAACGATCATATATTACTTAGTTCCTGAAATGTGACCACTTTTCTCTCTAATCAAACTCAGGAGTATATTTTTTCTCTTTGAGTAAAATTAAAACAAAATTTTTAAAAGTAAATATTCAAAAAAAAAAAAAAAGTAAATATTCAAAACACAATTTAATTTATACCAGAACATGAATTTTATTAATTTGTAATTAATTTTAAAAACTGATTAAGACTGTAACTCTTAAATTTTTACCTATATTTACTTATTCTGTTTCCTTATCCATAAAATGGGGGCATTTATCATATAATAAAAAAAATGTAAAGCAATTAGAACTTTTCCTAGTGCCTAGAAGGTGCTTTGTAAATATTTATTATTATTAATAAGCAATGCACAGGCCATATTCACTTCTCCAATAGAATATTTTTATACTTTACCAAATAAATTTCTTATTTTCCAGTAAGTATTATTTTTTCCTCAATTTTTTTCACAAGCTGTCCACTCGAGAACACAAGAATTTTAAACACCAATCTTCAGCTCAATTAGTTTATAAAGTAGGTGTGAAGTCACAAAACTTCAAGGTATTGTTTATTTTTTCAGAAGTCACAGATCTTTTCGGGAATTAGGAGGTTCCCATCACATATGAAAATAAAGTAACATTGTTAAAAGAATACCATTTAACTGGCATAAACATTGAAACATTCTTCAGTTTTATAATTTAGTGAATTCTAAGCTCCTATTTACCATTTCCACACCTAAAATCATGATATTAATCCAATTCCTCATGCTCAGTTCAGTAATGCTTATGCATTCTCATTATGAAATTTGGAACTTACCCAGTTGTACCTGTGAGTGGATGGATGCAGCAACCCCAGCCAGACAGAGGGGTGATTACCACGGTCTCAGTCCCTTTAGAAATTTAAGTTTGGGCCACAACAGGGCCAGATTCATGGGCATTTGACCTGGGCAGTCCCACAGGTCAAATGAAGAGCCCCATACTTAAAAGAACCTCATGCTTGGTCTATTGCTCTGCTGTCACTGTTTTGAAATTCTTAGTAATTTTTGAACAAGGAGTCCTACATTTCATTTTGCACTGAACACAGAAAATTATATAGCTAATCCTGGATCATAAAGCCAGGTAAGCTACCAAATCCTGTGGTAATAATTAAGGGTAGGAGGAAATTAGTATAGGTGTTTGAGGAGGGAGAGGATGAGTATTAATGGTACCCTGAACCTACCTGCAGCAATGGTGTCTGTACCTCTTCCCACTAACCTCTCATAAGTTTCCTCAGAAACACGGACAAGGACTACGGAAGAGGGACTTCCCTGGTGGCACAGTGGTTAAGAATCCGCCAGCCAATGCAGGGTACACGGGTTTGAGCCCTGGTCCGGAAAGATCCCACATGCCGCGGAGCAACTAAGCCCGTGTGCCACAACTACTGAGCCTGCACTCTAGAGCCCGTGAGCGACAGCTACTGAGCCCTCATGCCTCAACTACTGAAGCCCGCGTGCCTAGAATCTGTGCTCCACAACAAGAGAAGCCACTGCAATGAGAAGCCCGCTCATCACAATGAAGAGCAGCCCCCACTCGCCGCATCTAGAGAAAGCCTACACACAGCAACAAAGACTGGACATGGCCAAAAATTTTTTTAAAAATTAAATAAAAAAATGATTCTGGTTCAAAAGAAAAATGCATATACAAAGCTTAAAAAAAAAATGATGGGGCTTCCCTGGTGGCGCAGTGGTTGGGAGTCTGCCTGCTAATGCAGGGGACACGGGTTCGAGCCCTGGTCTGGGAAGATCCCACATGCCGCGGAGCAACTGGGCCCGTGAGCCATGGCCGCTGAGCCTGCGCGTCTGGAGTCTGTGCTCCGCAACAAGAGAGGCCGCGATAGTGAGAGGCCCATGCACCGCGATGAAGAGTGGCCCCCGCTCGCCACAATTAGAGAAAGTCCTTGCATAGAAACGAAGACCCAACACAGCCAAAAAAAATAAATTAATTAATTTTAAAAAAAGAAAAAAAAAATGATGAAGGAGCTGTTTTCCAAACCTCATGCACAGAGAAGAGAATCTGTATGAAGCAAGGGATGGATGGGAGGTGTCTTGCTTACATCTCTATTCAAAGAAGACTTCTGCAGGAAGGATAGCTGGTTGACAGCCTCCAGCTGCCCCAAGATTGGCCAATGTGTTCTTGCCAGACTGCTTCCCCAGTGACTAAGCACTATGACGTACTAGAATCACTATATTCCTGCCCACCCCTAGATTCCCAGAATCCCTGTAATGGTAGACTTTGCTTAGGGAGTCTGATTACCTAGTCAGTTAGCTAGCATCCTCTCTGTCTCTCTCTTTCAAATATATATATAATCGTTATTGGGATCATGGGTAAATTTTTGTTTCTTTCACCCTGCTTTGCTTATGTGTATATATTTTTTTTTGCAAATACATGTGCTACTTCAAGGACTTATAATATTGTTGGAAATCATCAAGAATAACACATTTTGTGCTCTGTTTGAAAGGAATAAATGATTTCACCCACCTACATTTACTGACTACTCATGAAATGCAAAGCTTCACCTTACTTTACCCTATCATCAGAAAAATGATTCCAGTTTTGGTACAAAAGGATACTTCCAAGTATCCTTTCTGCAAGATTGTAGAAAAGCAATCTCATGTATATTACATGATAGCTTTTACATGAATTACTGCTGCTGCAAATCAGTGGGCAATGTATGTGGACAAATACTCAATGTTTTAATGTTTTTTTAAGTATAGGTTGCACTTTTGCATTTCATGGTGCCTTTTAGAATTAACTATATCTTTTTTATTTTTTCTTTAATGTCACGAACTATGTTTTGAAATATTCAAACACATGAGAAAAAGGCTTATTGAAGTAAATATTCTGCAATTAGTATTTCTCATGCCACTTATACCATGATTACATGAAATGTAAAATCACTGCTTTTGAGTATTAGGAAAAAAATAGAAGGAATCATAATTATAGGCAAGTTTTATTAGGAAATGTTTAGGTTAACTCTGAAATTCAAGTATAAATAAGATTTTTTTAAATCTCAGTTTATAGTTATCACAAGTATGTGTGATAAGTTAAGTTTTGCTAACCAGTAAATTGGGGTGGTCCTTGAATCTTCCTTTGGCAGTTCCTCCCCTTCATTTCAAATCAATCAGAAAGTCTTACAGACCCTACGTCCTAAACCTTTCTTGAAGCCCTCTCCTCCACCCTATTTCTGCTGGCATTGGGCTCATGCTCATTTTTTCTTCATTTGAGTGCCCACATTCTGGCCTCCCTTCTGACTCTCCACATTGTTGCCAGTGTGATTGTTCTGAAATGGAAATATGGTCATTCCTCTGCAATTCACATCTGTCATTGAGTTCCCAGAGCCTAGCTTGTTGGCAATACTTGTTGGCAATATATTTGAGAACTTTTTTGATCTTACTCCTGCTTGCTTCTCAGACTCATCCCTGTCTGCCTACAAAACCTCTCTGCTCTGGCTCTGAACTCCCTGTCATCATTCAAAAGTTCCATGAGTTTTCACAGCCCTGCAAGCTGCATCTTCTTTTGCCACTGCCTGGAGTATATTCCCCTCAGCCCAATCCTGAAAAATATAACTCATTTCTCTTTTTTCACCTATATTTTTTCTTAAGTTCATGATTAACATTGCCATTTTAAAAAACATCAATGCAAAAAATTTAATTTGCACACCATAAAATAATTTAATATTTCTGTATAAAGTATTCTTTTATTTCCCATTTCAGAATAACTAAGCCATAATATCACACGACAGTTTTTCTCAGCTGATTTCACTGATTTTCCCTCAGCAGATAAACAACTTACCTTGAGTTAAACACTTCCTCCTCTGCCTTTTGCTGCATGCCGAATAAAGCTCTAATAAACATCTTCAGGTATTGCATGTGGCAAACATTCTAACATGTCCAGGAAATTCTTAAAGCCAGAGACTCTCTTTGTTCGTTTCCATTCCCTAAATGTCTTGGATACTTGCTACATGGCAAGTACTCATGTAATATTTGTTTAGAGAATGAAAGATAGCAAATAATTGAGAACAAAACTTGACTTTTTAGTGTTATTTTGAAATTTTTTATCAAAATGACACAACATAACTATTCAGTTATACATTTATCCTTGGTCATGTTCTTGCTTAAATCGTGTAACTATTAACATACAGTTCACTCCAACAGCATTTTTATGTTCCTACGGATTAGGTATTTTGTTGTTTGCTTGGGAAACTCAGATAAATACAACACTGACTCTTTATTCAATGTTTTATTATAAGTGAGTGATGAAATAATAGTTGGTACTATTCACTGTACCTTGTGCCACCTACTATTTAATCACCTAATAAGATACTTCGAGGTGAAATTTAATCATCAGCAGTCTTATTTTGTATATGTGTGTAAAATAATTTAAATGCATTCAAAATATGCATTGTGTTGTGGCAATATAGGTAAATTTATGTATAAAAATCATTGGATATAATGGTTATTCAATTAATATTTTGGATTGATTGAATATATCACTAATATGAATGAGTAATTCATACTACTATAATCCTTTCATTTCAGTTGAGCTCTCTATATTTTCTTCTTTTTTGAAGAGAATGGCACTTCAGTATAATCACAAAGAGTGAATAGATGGGACTGCATAGTCTCAATCAACCTACTTTTTACATGCAAAAAATTGAAAAACACATAATTATAAATTTCCTATATTTCACAGTAAACATTATTGTTCAAACCTTAGAGTTACAACAATATAAAATGTTAGTAAAATCAATGTTTTGTTGAAATTATAGTAATTCATGCAAGATTTTTTAGAAATTGACACTAGTGAAAACTCTGAAGTAGTGTAGTTTTTTGGCATTTATTTTTCAAACTTCCAATTGGAAACTCAATCACAAAGGCCCATCCACAGAGCCACACACTATCTACCCTGATTGCATCTCATGATCCTTACTTCCCTGCCTCCACTCAAACACTGAGTTCTTAGTAGTAATTTTTCAGGGTTTTGATCTCTGATCTGTGCCTTATAATTTGATGAAAGTAATTTTTGAAAGGTTAATATGTCAGGACATTTTTTGCAAATGTCCTAAACAGGTTCTCTTGTATTACTATGATTATTAGTTTCATAATGTTGCCATAACAAATTGCCACAAATTCAGAGACTTAACACAGGCATTATCTCACAGTGCCTTCACAGTCTGAAGTCTAGCTTCCTTGGGTCTCAGAAGGCTAAAATCAACGTGTCTACATGGCTGTGTTCCTTTCTTGATGCTTTAAGGCAGAATCCACATCCTGGCTTGTGTGAGTGATTGGTAGGATTCACTTCCTTGTGGTTGTAGGGCTAAGGTCCCTGTTTTCTTGCTGGTATTACCAGTTGGCTAGACATCAGGGATCTTTCTCAGCTTCTAGAGGCTGCTAGCCTTCCTTGGCTCCTGGCCCCATTCCTCCATCTTCAAACCAACAAGAGTGGGTCAAGTCCCTTAAGCTTCATCTCTTTGACTGATGATTCTGTCTTCCTCTTTAGCTTTTAAGGGCTCATATGATTACATTAAGTCCACTCAGGTAATCCAGGATAACCTTCCTAATATAAAGCAATTGATTAGTAACCTTAATTCCATGTGAAAGACTCTTCTCAGCAGTACCCGTATCAGTGCTTTACTGAACAGCTAGGAAACAAAAAATCTTGGGGAGATAGTTTTACAATTCTGTCAACCACTTCATGTAATGATTTTTTTTTCTTCTGGAAAGCATATTGAATAAGTTAACTAAGTAAATATTGAGCATTTTTTTAGCACTTTATCCTATGATGGTTTTCTTTTTCAAAGAAAGAGTACAAACAAGGGAGAAAAACATAAAAGAACATTCTTCATTCTAAGTCTCTCTCTCTCTCTCATTCTCTCTCAACCTCCTCTTCTCTCTTAGTTGTTTTGTTGCTGTTATAAGTTTTTCTTAAACATGCAGCTTCTGACCAATGCCATTGAAGCCCCAGGTACATTCTATCTTCCTGCTTCACCATTTTTAGCATGTGGATTCCATTCTCCCATTCATAGTATGGTTGATAATCTTCTAACAACCTGCCATTATTCCAAGCATAAATAAGAAGAAAGGGTGGAAAAAACATAAAGTGCCTAAGGGCAAAAGCATAACTGCCTGCCTATGGAGCCTCACCATTCTTCAAAACATTCCCAAAAGCTCAACTCAGTGACTTGTTTCCATCTAATTGTTGGAACCATGCTACATTGCTTTCCTTAGATGAAAGAAGACTAGGCAAACAGTGGGGCTGAATAGATTGGGTTGATGAACACCATTGTATCTGACACACTATCATCAGACAGAAGATAGCATGGTTTATATTTGAATATTTCTTGTCTAACATTGAACAGAGAAAATAAGGAAATTTGTGCTCATCTGACTGAACTGTGCCTTGCTGTCCTGAAATTAATTTTATGTGGATTGAAGAAATCAATAATCACTAAATTTCAGAATGGAATTTCAATTTTCATTTAGTAAATCCTAAACCATATGTAATATTTGTTTAAATTGTTAATCTTTCTCAAAAAATATTGAAGTTTTTAATGTTAACTTTATGGGATTAAGCCAAAGATATCAAGAGTGTTAGAAATTCCATGCCCTATATATTGTGAAGTGTGGAATGGTATGAATATATGATCTTTTGTCTTATCACAAATTATAATAAATAAGCTTTTAACTTGACTATTTGTTAAGTTCTGTAGCTTTTCTAAAATTAGGATTCAGTTAAATTTGAGCTAATATATTCTAATCCATGTAAAATTTACATATCTGGTTTTGTGACTTTTTGTGACTATCCTTCAAATCAGCATTTCTATAGCAGAGCCTATCTACCAGAAACAACAAAATTTAAGGCATGTTATTTTGTACTTTCAGTGATCTTAGTTCTTGCACTTAAAAAAACTCCATATCAATATACGTTAATGGGAAGACTTTGTAATGTAACAAAAAAATCAACAATGTGTTTTTACTTCACTGTTCTCTTGTCTGGGTGGCATAGTGTAGATGATGGGTAATAAAAAAAAAATGAGATTCAAAGCAATTATTTTCCCAACTGCTGGCATTGAAAAAATTGTAGTCATTTGGAAACATTTAGGGCTCTGAACCAAATGAACTTACTATTATATAAAATGCAAGAATCAAAATACATAACAGTAATCCCTGAATTTCAAGGGCAAATCACTTAGCTATAATAATTTTAAGTCCTTGAGCATTTATTATAAAGCGTACTGACAATGTGAATATACACCTGGCTATATATCTCCCAATAACACATTGATTTTCAGCTATTTCAATAATGGTATAGATCTCAGCATAGGACTGTTCTATGATAGAAGCAATCATTCTAAGTAAGGTATGTATTTAAGGTTATGTTAAGTTGTGAGAAACTTACTAAGTACTTCTGTTTAAAAAGTTCCCTGTTTAATATGTTAAAACTTTGTTTACAATATTCCAAGGGTATTTTATTCCAAAGGTCTTTCATCATAAAATATTTTCAGTGTAACATTTACTATTATGTGACAATTCAAGCAGGTAATACATACTTAAGAATTTACAGTTTGTCAGAGTCAGATGTGAAGTTGTCTTTCTTAGAAAGTGACATCTAAGAGAAGACTAATGTTCCAAATAATACAATAGTACTGCTATATACAGAAAAAGACACGTTCTTAAAACAACACACAACAAAACAAAATTGGTAGGATGCTAGAAGAGCAGATACTTGAAGAAGGATGATTGCAGGCTGGCAATGCCATGTGAAACAACACTGCACTGAAGAAACTGGAGGAGTCTGCATGCCCTGAAGGACTCTTTCTTCATGAACCCCATTGACCTCTCACAGCAAAGGGTCTGAAAAATCAACTAAGAAGTGCCTATGGTGATACAGACTGGAGAGGGGAACACAGTCATGTGGGTGGGACAAGTATATGCATCCTGATGCTTCCTCTTTATTTCCACAAGACAAAAGCTTTAATCAGAAAGAACAGTGACACTACTGGCCTTAGGGTATATTAAGGCCAATTTTAACGAGCTTATATGATAGGTGAAACAATCATTTGAGGGTAGAACCTGATTAATTAAAGGTATATTCATTAAAAATATAACAATGTATATTTTAAATTAGCAGAAAATTACTACAAACTTTATAAGAGATGTATAAGTAATAAGTCAATAGTGGAGGTAAAATGATATACTATATAATGTTTATTTAATGCAAAAGAAGGCAGAGCAAGAGTATATAATAAATTAAATAAATACAAAACAGCTAGCAATTTAGTGAAGGTTTTATCCAATGACATCCATAATCACGTTACTTATGAATGGCTTAAATATAACTTTCTTAAGAATGCAATTGTCAGATTGGATCAGACAGCAAGATCCAATTCTACTGTGTCTATTAGAAATGCAGTTAATATATACTGATAAAGATAAGTTAAAAGTAAAAAGATGGAGAAAGATATGCCATGAAAATATCCCCCAAAACCTTGAATAGCTATGTTAATATCAGAAAAAGCCAGCTTCGGAACAAGGAATACTATCCAGAATAAAATGGGACAGTATATCATCATTAAGGGTCAATTCTCCAATAAGACATAATGACCATAAATACAAATATATATATATATATTACTGATAACAGAGCATCAAAATAAATGAGACAAAAATGGAAGTTAGTAAAACAAGTTGGCAGTTCTAAAATTATAATTGAGACATCAAAAATCCTTTCCCAGTAATTGATAGAACAAATAGGCAGAAAGACAGTAAGAGTATAGAAGATTTGAACACTATCAACCAAATAGTAC
Organism: Globicephala melas; assembly: GCF_963455315.2. Classification (NCBI taxonomy): domain Eukaryota; kingdom Metazoa; phylum Chordata; class Mammalia; order Artiodactyla; family Delphinidae; genus Globicephala; species Globicephala melas. Next base: position 21,613 of record NW_027207779.1, read on the forward strand.
TAATTGACATTTATAGAACAATTCACCCAACAGTAGAATACACACTATTTTCAAAGACATATGAATATTCAACAAGATAGACCATATAATAAGCCAATAAAAATATCTCAAACAATTTAAAAGAGTAGAAATCATAGCTACATTTTAATAGCATAATAGAATTTAGCTATAAGTCAAACAGGAATAAATCTAAAAAATTCTCAAATCTTTAGATATTAAACATCCCCTTTCTAAATAACCCAGGGTTAAAGGGGAAGTCTAAAACCAATGAAAAAATAGTCTGTATGAAATACAGATAAAAATACAACACATCAAAATATGAGGGATACAGTTATAGCAGTGCTTTCAGGGTCATTTATAGTATTGAATACTTATATTAGGAAAGAAGAAATGACTCAGATCAATAATTTAATTTTTCATCTTAAGAAATTTTTTTTTTTTTTTTGTGGTACGCGGCCCTCTCACTGTTGTGGCCTCTCCCGTTGCGGAGCACAGGCTCTGGACGCGCAGGCTCAGTGGCCATGGGTCACGGGACCAGCCGCTCCGCAGCATGTGAGATCTTCCCGGACCAGGGCACGAACCCGTGTCCCCTGCATCGGCAGGCAGACTCTCAACCACTGCGCCACCAGGGAAGCCCCATCTTAAGAAATTTTTAAAGAAAAATAGAGCAAACTAAACCCAAAGTAAGTAGAAAGAAGTAATAAAGAATGGAGAAGAAATTAATGAAATTGAAAATAGAAAAATAAAAAAAATCAATGCAAATAAAAGCATATTCTTTGAAAAGTTCAATAAAATTGACAAACTTCTAGTTACAGTGACCAAGAAAAAAGGGAGAAGAGCTTCCTATAAGAATGAAAAATTTCAATATCAAGAATGGAAAATAAACGGACATTGTTACTGGCAACATCGGCTCTAAGAGGAGTCCCATAGATAGCCTGTGACCTCAGTGTTATCACAGAGCTGGATTTCAGAGTGGTGGATTTGGAGCCCTTAGTCAAGTTCATTCCTGGTATTTGGAAGTAAGTGAAGAAAATTCCCAGTCACAACTGTGAAAACGTCGTTATAAAAGTAAAAGGAATATGGGTTGTTCTAGATGACCAGAAAATTCAATATGCGATCTTTTATTAGATCTTGGATCAGAACTAAGAAATAAAAACAACTAGAAAAATATTCAGTGGCATATTTGGGGAAAATTGTTATATTGAACACATGACATAAATATTAAAGAACATTTTGTATATCAGGCTTAAATTTTCTGGATGTGATAATTACAATTAGATAAAATATCTTTTAAAAAAAATGAAATACAAGCTAAAATATTTGTGTGAAGTATCAGAAACTTAGTTTTAAATAATTGATAAATATGTAATCAAAATGTGTATTGTTGTGAGTGTATGTTTAGGTAGACCGAGGGTGAGAGATAAAAGATATATAGCAAATAATGAAACCTGGAAACTCTAGGTAAGGGATATAGGAATGCAAACTTCTAAGTTTTGAAGGTCACATATTTTTATACTAAAATTTGGGTTAAAAATAACAACGGTTTACAGTGCATTCTTATGGTTAGCAGTTTATAAAAAGCCAACCCACTTCACAGTTCTTATAATTATTTTTTGCTGTCATACTGCTCAAGTGTCTTAGCCATTATAAATCTGAACTCTTCACCTTCCACCTATACCTCATCCAAATGACACATAAAATCTTTAGTGATTGTGCTGTTACATGGTGTTCTTATTGCTTTCAGTTGAGGGTAAAATTCAGTTCCGAAATTCCACCTTGAAGATTAGCATTCTAAGTACAAACTGGTAGCTTAGTCTTTCCAGAAAGCTGGGCCTGAGGCAGAGGAGTTATGTTCATTTCTAGGGAGAAGTGAAAGACAAAGTGGCAAGGAGGAAGGGAGAGATGACACAAGTATAGATTATTGAACTGCCTACCACTAAGTAAGACAAATTACAGAATACCATGATCACTCTCAAAAATCCATACTAGCTTCATTTGGGGTCCTTCTATGCAAGGGATAAATAGGACTGAATTTACCAACAAATTACTGAATCCTACTGTTCAAAGTTTATCCCTTGGGAGATTAACTCCCACATACTTTCAGGTTGTGCAAAGGAACGTGCCAAAAGAGGTCCTGTAACGGCTCAAACAAAGAAGTCGTCAGACAGGGAGTAAGAGGGGCACAGTATGGGTGTTTTGCAAAGCACTGTCAGCTTGTGTGTACGTGAAGATTTTTATGGTTCAGCCACAGCTTATGGTCACCCTGGGAACAGAAACAATAGACAGTGAGATGGAGAAGATTGGAAGGATGGAGTGTGCATGTGTGTGTGTGGTGGTGTGGGTCGCGGAGGGAGGGGCTGTGGGTAGTGGAGGCTGGACTTATGGAGCCCTTTGTAACATAGAATAGCAGAAGGGGTGACTTGTCATTTCCAAGATTAGGCTGTAAAAAGACTGGCTTCCATCTTGGCTGCTTTCTCTCATGCTTTCTTGGATTTGATCACCATGTTAGGCCACCTTGTCGAGCAGCCCTGTAGGAGGCTCATGTGTCGAGGGACAGAGACTTGCCAACAACCACATGAATGGACTTGTAACTGGATTTATCCCTCCTCACTTTGAGTCTATAGGTGTGACCAGAGCCCCAGGTGGCCTACAGACTATAATTTCAGTATTGATGTTAGACAAAGGCACTTAACTAAGTCACACTCTGATCCCTGACTCCCAAAAACTGTTAGAAAATACATTTTTATTGTTAGAAACCATTAAAATTAGGTAATTTCTTACACAGCAGTAGATAATACACTCTCGTATCTCATTCCCCTTTGTGGTCTCTGCCTCAGTCACCAGGCCCTAGGCTCTCCATTGTGCCCTGTTTTCCCTCATGCCTGGAGCTTTCAAATAGTGCCACCCATGTAAAATAATATTCCGTAACACTTCTAGTTAACTGCAGCATTTCTCTAAAATCTGAACTGCTAATCACATGCCCGTGGCATACATTAAAAGCTTTCTGTATTTTCTTGGGCTTCCCTGGTGGCGCAGTGGTTAAGAGTCTGCCTGCCAATACAGGGGACACGGGTTTGAGCCCTGGTTCGGGAAGATCCTACATGCGGAGCAAATAAACCTGTGGACCACAACTACTGAGCCTGCGTTCTAGAGCCCGCAAGCCACAACTACTGAAGCCCGCGTTCCTAGAGCCAGTGCTCCACAACAAGAGAAGCCGCTGCAATGAGAAGACCTCGCACCGCAACAAAGAGTAGTCCCTGCTCGCCACAACTACAGAAAGCCTGCGTGCAACTAGCGAAAGCCTGTGTGCAGCAACGAATACCCAATGCAGCCAAAACTAAATAAATAAAATAATAAATTCATTGAAAAAAAAACTTTCTGTATTTTCTTAATGGAACCTATCCAATTTGGAATTATATTTCTGTATGATTATTTGGCAAATGCCTGAGATTACCAGTAAATTGTAAGTTTAATGAGGCAAGGTTTTGCTTTTTGTTTTTTTCACTCCAACACTCAATGCAGTGCTTGACACAGTTCTTGATTAATATGCATTTTTTCAATTATCATATGATTATGAGAGGCATAAGTGGTATAAAATTTTAACAATTTACAGATACATTACCTAGAAAATTTTAGTAATGTAACAAAAAATTAAAATAAGCAATGTGTTAAATTGGTGATCTAATCATCTACCAAAATTACTTCTCCTAATAAAAATTGATAAGAAACATCATAGAAAGAAAAAAAAAAACTCTGTTACAATAGAACAAAAATTTACATATTTAGAAATAACTCATTCAATACATTTTAGAAATTCAATAGATAAAATAGTGAAGCATTATGGAGAGTCTTCAAAAAAGATATGACTAATGGAAGTAAATACCTTGCTCTTGTATGGGAAGAATCAACATCAGAAAGGTGTCTTTCTATTAGTCATGTGATACATTAACATGGTACATAGTAATTATATAAATATATGTTGTTTTCAACTTGCACTATTAAAATTATGATTTTAAATAGAAGTGCCTAGCAGGGAGGATTATGGGAGAAGTCTCTGCTGTGAGAGAGTGCTGATGCTTGCTACTTACAGGACATAGACAAATAGCTTCTCTTTTCTTAGACTAAATTCTTTATCAGAAGTATAAACTTAATTTGTAGGAACTCAGATTTTTATAAGGATTGGTAGAAACCATTAAAAGAAAGTTCATAGCAGACTGACAACTATAAAGCTATTAATTTGTTTGCTCTTGTAATTGTAATTATTACTATTACTCTCATAGTTAGCATTGCTGCAGCATTATCAAATCTGATTAACTATTTCTGTTGAGCTCTTTTATTGAGTGGTAAAATGAGTACATACTCTCTTGGAACAGTGTCTCTCATTAGAATTACCTGGGGATTCTTGTTAGGAATTTAGTTTCTTGTGAATCTCATTAGGATATTTGGAAATGAGGACCAGGAATGCACACTTTAAAAAGAAACCGAGGGCTTCCCTGGTGGCGCAGTGGTTGAGAGCCCGCCTGCCGATGCAGGGGACACAGGTTCGTGCCCCGGTCCAGGAAGATCCCACATGCCGCGGAGTGGCTGGGCCCGTGAGCCATGGCCGCCGAGTCTGCGCGTCCAGAGCCTGTGCTCCGCAACGGGAGAGGCCACAACAGTGAGAGGCCCGTGTACCGCAAAAAAAGAACAAAAACAAAAAAAAGAAACTGAAGTGATTTTCCACCCACACTCAAGTTATGATTTGTAAAATTCACTGTATTACCTTTTGAATTAAAGTTACATTCTTTGTGGGATTTCTATTCTACACCCAATTTAAATCTAGGATATGTCTATTTCTAATTATTTCAAACCAATTAACTTTCCTTATTTAGTAATAAAATACACATTTACTTTATTAGTGTATTTTTTTCTTGCTTAATTTTTAAAAACACTTTTAATGTGGATGTATTAATCATACCTTTCATTTTAATTAATGATAAACTGGATTCCAGAAAACTGTATGTAATTTTATTAAAATTAATCATAATGAAGTTAAAATAATCACATTTAAGAATGTGCATTTCCTTCTAATAGGGATTAGATTTCAACTGCTGTTTATATGTCCATGTATAACTCATAGAACCGTACTCTGTATTAAACTCTGATTGGTATTAACTGTTTTTTCTGTTCCCTCACTGTGATAATATTACCTAAAAAAAAAGAGAGACTTGGGGTTTCAAAATGGCTGACTAAGGGCATGTTTTAATCTCTTCTTCCTTCAAAAATCCCACTGAGATTATAGAAGTCACAAAATATAGTAAATAAACAGTTAAAGACTTGGAGGTCCTAAAAAACCAAGAGAAGTCCCTAGTAAATCAATTATTCAGTTATTTCTGAAGGATACAGAGCCAATAAGATCAGATTGCCTTGAGAGGATAAACCTAATCTGAAACTTCCACAACCCAATATAAGCAAAATTAAGACACTTCAAAATAATGTGATTTCAAACGTCCTTAAATGCATCAGGTCAAGAAATATATGGGAAACTAGAGAAGACTGTCTTGTAGCCAAGTATGAAAGCTGTTAATTCTGTGCCAGTTACCTCTTAACATTTTCTGTATCTAGACGATTTGTCCCAGAATACCTCTCCAAAGAGATCAAGTATGGCAGGTTCCCAGAGTGTTGAAGCTGGAAGGAGAAGCTGAGAGGTGTGCTGAGGAAAACTTCTGGTCATCACCATAGAAAAGGCTATTTCTTCCTGTTCAACAGAAAAACCAGACCAGACTCAAGTTCATAATTACAATCACAGCTAGAAATCACATAAAGTAAAAGTGCATCTGCTGTTTGGAAAAGAAAAATATTTAGTGTTGTGCTGAGTGAATAAAAAGAAGCCACTTAAACAACTACTATTGATCAATGCTAACTACTGTTATAAATTTACACAGAAAAATCCATAATGACCAAATATCTGAGGGGAACATAGAAGAGGAACACTGGCTGGAGCTAATGAAAGAACTATCTATTAAGGAAAGAAATTAATGGAAAAATAAACACAAATAACTTAATAAATATGCTTAGTAATGTTTGAGAAGATAGCATTCCTGCAAAATATGAATATGAAACTTTTCTTTAAGGGAGCTTAGGAATTTAAAATAAATGCATATGCAACCTCAGTAACATATATCCTACTAAGGGATAGAGAGAATATAAGAGAAAAAGGTATTTAGATAAATAAATAGTACAACATATCACTGAATTAAAAACAACCCCCCAAAACCCTGTTAAGATTGATGATGCTTTCATCTGAAACATTCAGACAAAATTAATGAACAAACAAAATAATAATAAATTGCTACAAACTCCTAGAGAAAAGGAATATTTACACTTTAAAACAGTCACATTTTCTTTATTATCTGATGAGGTAATAAAACATGTATTGAGAGATGACCCCATTCTCCAAAACAATATAGCGACGTGTGCAAGTGTGGTCAAAAAAAAGATATTGCAAAAACAACTCTGTAACTAATTATGCAAGTATAAAAAAACAAATATATTGAAGAAATATAAAAATTAAAAAATAAAGTACATACATATTTTTTTCAGAAAAAGAAAATTAATCACATAGAAAAGGTCAGTAAAACTGATAATAAATTTATATATAAAAAACTATATATGTATGTACATATATATGTAAATAGCAAAACACAGCTTATGCTAAATTGTGATAGATAATTTTATGTGTCAACTTGCTTGACTGGGCTGAGGGATGCCCAGATACCTTGTGAAACATTATTTCTGGGTATGTCTGTGAGGGTGTTTCTGGAAGAGATTGGCATCTGAATCAGTAGACTGAGTCAATAAGATGGCCCTCACCAATGGAGGGGGGCATCACGCAATCCACTGAGGGCCTGAATAGAACAAGAAGGCAGAGGAAGGGTGAATTTACTCTCTGTTGGAGCCAGGAGGTCCCTCTTCTGCCCTTAGATATCAATGATTTCGGTTCTCGGGCCTTCAGACTCAGACTGGGACCTACGCCATTGGCTCCCCTCCACTTAGCCTTTGGGTTTGAAGAGGAACTACGTCACCAGTGTTCTGGGCCTCCAGCAAGCCAACTGCAGATCGCAGAACTTCTCAGCCTCCATAATCACGTCACCTTCATAAAAAAATTCTCTCTGCATATCTTTATATCTGCTGCAGGCTCTGTTTTTCTGGAGAAAAATGACTAAAACATAAATACTTTTTGACAACACTAGTTTGGAATGTAATGCAATTTAAGTACTAAATATTTGTATTGCAAAATAATACAAGTTCAATGCAATCACAGAAATGAAACATTTTCTAGCTCCTTCAAGCAATGAGTTTTTTTTTAATGTATAACTTATTACATCTTTCCTCATGAATTTAAAAAGATACTGAAACCCAGCAGGACCCTATGGGGCTCCTGGGCACAAAAGCCTTTCTGTATCCCCTTCTCTGAGTTCCAAAGGCCAGGTTCAAACCGTTGCTAATCAGGAGAGGGGGGGATGCAGAGACAAGGGAGGAGCAGTCTAGAAGCAATAGTACAGCCTTGAGGGCAGGGTCCTGGTCCCCCCCCACCCCCACCCCCCGCAAAGGATATTCATAACAATATCTTTGAGCTCTTCTGCAGAACTAAAATCCTCACCAAATGGAAGATGTTAACTACTTGATGAAGCACTCTTCATTCCAGATAAGGTAACAGTTTGCCCATCACCACCTGATGCCAGATGATATTTGGATTGAAGGAATGCACAGCCCGATCCTTATCAGCAACCCTGCCCCCTTGACTATAAGACTCTTCACAACCCCCCCTCCCTTTTTGGACACACAGTTTTGCGGACATTATACCGCTGTGTCCCCCTTTGCCTGGCAAAGTAATAAAGCTATTCTTTTCTACTTCACCCAAAACTCTGTCTCTGAGATTCAATTCGGTGTCAGGGTACAGAGGCTGGATTCGGCTTCAATACCACGCACCCATACAAAAACATACATACACACAAACACATATGTAGATGTGTTTGCTGTTTACTTCTATAAAGAATGGAAGCAAACTATGCACAGTACTCTGAAACCCACATTTCCCACTTAAACATCAATCAAGATATCATGTGAGGACAGACATACAAGTCACATATAAAAACGGTAATATTTCTGTATTTATATGTACTATCATTTATTCAGCATTTTTACCATTTAAGAACGTTCATGTTGTTTGCTGTTTTTGTTTGTATATATAAAAACTTATAAACAAGAAGAGATATTTTAGATGGCAGGACCAACCCTTGGGTTTAGAGGTAAGGAGGGGAGAAGGATCAAGAAATTCCATGCAAAATGTATTGCTATGTTATAGGAGAAGTTATGCATAGTGATATTTTTGTTATTTGTTTGTTTTACCAGGGATATATACATAGATGTTTATGCTGCAGTTAAAGTTGTTTTACATTTAGATCCGGTCATTTCAGTTACCTGTGATGTCGAAAGCTCAGCTTCTCTGTACACCAGTGCTGAATCGAACCTCGGAGACAGAGCTTTGGATGAGATAGAAGAGGATAGCTTTATAACTTTGCCAGGCAAAGGGGGACACAGGGGGCTTCTGCCTCAAAAAACTGTGTGTCCCCACCCAGGAGGATCTGATAAGGAGTTTTATAACAATGCTTCCCAAGGGTGGGGTTGCTGACAAGATTAGGGTGCGTGCAGGGTCTCAGTGGCGGGTCTCCTAATCTAGATGAGCTTCTCTGCTCCGTTTAATCTTGCCTCAAGTGGTTTTTTGGCTCCTCCTCCCTTGATTAGCAACTGTTTGAATCTGCCCTTTGGAACTCAGGGAAGGTCAAGGAGGCTGGAGTCTCGCCGACAAGAAATAGGGGACAAAAAAGAGACCTCCGTGCCTGGGAGCCTCAAAAGGGCCCTGCTCGGTTTCACATGTACCATTTATAAAGAGAGGATAGACATTTTTAAGTATTAGAGAAAAATAAGAACCATAAATATAAAATACAAACTATTTCTAGAAAAGTTTTTAAATTGGAATACAAGAAAATGCAGAAACAAGGGAAAAAGCAAAAGAATTTCAATGAAAACCAGATATAAGATGAAGTATATTATGGATCATAATAATTGTGAATTGATATAAAGCTTGCATTAAAAGACAAATTTTCCTAGACGGACTACTTAAAATTCTATCACTATATTATTTATAGTAGACAAATCAAAACCAAAATTTAAGACATTTAAACGTATCTCCATTTATAGACCTGGAAATTTTAAGCAAGATTAAAACAAGATTTTCAATGTAAATCTCAGTCAAAATAGAATTTACAGTAAAAATGCTTTAAAAATCAAGGGGTTTGCTTTATATCAGTAAAAATTATGATAAACAAGAACAGAGAAACATCACAAGTGTGTAAAACTTGCACAATATAACACACATGTGAATGAGGGAAATACTCTAAAAAGTGGAATAAGAAATAGAAAATTCTAGCAGTTAAGACATACTTAAGAATTTACAATTTGTTAGAGTCAGATGTGACGCTGTCTTTCTTAGAAAATGACATCTAAGAGGTAACTAATGTTCCAAATAATGCAATAGTGTTACCGAGTCCAAGCTCGCTCTGCTCGCCGCACGGCAGGCCAATAAATCGGGACAGGAAGTGGTGAGGCAAGGAAGAGCGATTTCATTCAGAAAGCCGGCAGACCGAGAAGATGTTCCCAAAAAACCATCTTATCGGGGTCTGGATGCCAGTTTCTTTTACAGAACAGAGAGGGAGAGAAGGTGAAGAAGTAAAGTACAAAAGGCCATTTATCTTGCAAAATAGGAGGAGATGTGTTAATTTCTTCTTAACTGCAGCCATTCACAAGCGGGCAGGGTCAGATCGGCTCCCTGTGAGCTGAACAAAGGCAGTTTAGTTTAACATTCAGGCAGAGGGGGCAGTGTTCCTTGAGGCAGGCCATTATGTATGATATAATAAGAAAAGCAACGAAAAGCAAAGGTTAAATTCAAAGAAACAGATCTAACCTGGAGTCCAATTTAGCTCTTCACTGTTACAATAGTACTGTTACATACAGATAAAACAAGTTCTTAAAACAACACAGAAGTAAACAAAATTGGTAGACACAGCAGCAAGCTGGGAAGAAGAATTTAGTTAGAAGGACAGACATTTGAGGAAGGTTAATTGCAGGCTGGGAATGCCATGTGAAACAACCCTGCAATGAAGAAACTGGGGGAGCCTGCATGCCCTGGAGGACTCTTTCTTCATTAAATCCATTGGTCTCTCACAGTAAAGGTCTGAAAGATCAACTAGAAATGCTTATTAGTGATGCAGACTGGAGAGGGGAACACAGCCATGTGGGTGGGACAAGTATATGCATCCTGATGCTTCCCCTTTATTTCCACCACAAGACAAAAGTCTTTAGCTAAAAAAACAGTGACAATGTTGGCCTTAGGGCATTTTAAGGCCAGTTTTAAAGACCTTATATGACACGTGAAACAACATATCACCTATAGGTAGAAACTGGTTAACTAAAGGTCTATTAATTAAAGATATAACAATGTATATTTTAAAGTCACAGGAAATCATTACAAACTGTATGACATGTGTAAGTAATAAGTCAATAGAAAACAGTTTTGTTCAAATATAGCAAAGCAAGCAAAAAACTAAGAGGAGAAAACAAAGAAGGAATTATATCATAATAAAACTTGGTTTTACTTGATATTAAAAAGTATCTATCCATACCCCTCTATATATTAACCTATAATATATGTGTCTATGATATGAATAACATTCAATCTATTCAAACATCTATAATGTTTTACAGACATAGAATATGGGCACTAAAAAATCTCACTAAATTTGCTTAAATGGCAACCATATGGATTATGGGCTGATGAATATATAATATGATAAAAATAGTTCTCAGAAAGACATTGATGTTTCAAGAATTAACTAAAAACCAAGAAATAAATTAGCTAAGCCCTCAATCAAGAAGATAACATAAGAATAATTTTTCCAAGTCATAAAAAGTTTCTGTAACAATTCAGCAGATACTTGGCTTAAAACAAGCAAAATGTGTCCCATTTATTCTCTCACAGTTCTGTCAGTATTACTTAATCTGAGTCATAGTGGCGGCAGGGCCATGCCCCCCCCCCCCAGAGGCTTTATAGGAGAATTTTTTCCTTGACTTTTCCAGTTTCTGATGGCTGCAGGCATCCCGTCAAATGTGGCCCCATCATTCCAGTGTCTTTAAGTATCTCTCTGCTCCATCTTCACGTTGCCTTCTCCCCCATCTGTGTAAAATCTGAGTCCCTTTTATAGGGATACATGTGATGGCATTTAGGATAATCCAACATAATTTTCTATCTTAAGATCTCAATTTAATCACATCTGCAAATACCCCTGTTTTTTTGCAATATAAGGTAACATTCACAGGTTCCAGGGATTAGGTTGTGAATATTTTGGGGGAAGACATTTTTCAGCTTACTACGATGCAATTACAATATTAATAGATACACAGAGATATAATACTTTAATTTTAACTGGTATTGAAAATATTTAATATTTACTTTCAAAATATTTTTAATGACCATAGGAAAGGATTAGAAAAATGTTTCCTTCAACTGAGAATGTGTATTTATAGAAACCATCACCATCATTCTTCACTCAGGCACTGTGATAAGACAGATAATGCAAATGAATGAACTCTAAATCTCTGAACAAATAATAAATGTTGCTAAAAATCTACTGATTCTACTAGAGAGTTAAGGATGTCAAAATATCATCAGGATAGTATCGGTCATATTTTAAAGTCTACACGTTACCCTGAATCAGGCCTGAGGAACTAGAATTCACTGGTTATGGAGCAGAATTCCATGAGTAGTGGTCATAAATAAATAAACAAATAAGTTTTTCAAATATCAAACTAAGCTTTCATACTGTTCATTAATCTCACTGAACTAGCACCTGATCCTCAGAGAAATGGTCTCAATCTCATTAAGTTGAGGCAGCTGCCATTCCAAAGAAAACAAACAGAGAGGAAGAATATATTCTATCTATAGGAGTATTTTAAAAGAATGCCCATCAGAAGCTCTGTGGTTTGAACAAGTACAAAAATACATCTATTACAGTTAACTGGAACAGGGCAGAGTGAATCAGTTTCCCAGTTCTGAAATGTTAAAGGGCAGACATTTCATTTTATTTCTTCCTGGCTTCTCTACATTAAAAAAATGATTCCATTCTTGACAGACGGCAGCAGTAGAAGGCCTTGTTACAATGCACGGTCATTCTGGTGAATGACTTTGATTACCCCGGGTCCTGGTGCTGTGAAAATCCGGTAAAACATATAAGAATAGTTTCTTTTTAGTAAAAAAAGGAAAATGCCAGGAAATTCTCTCTTAAAAGAAGAAATATCCCTTCCTATGGAAGTGAGAGAAAAAGCTGAAGCATCCTTATTTTACACAAGGTAAATGCTTTAATGAGAAATGGATAATTTTGTTTTTGAAATTTGAAAGATATACTTTCTCTCTCTTGTTTTTTTTCTTAACTTAAATCAACCTGAAATTTTATATGAGTATATAATTTATCTTTAATTCTTTGAATTGAGTCTGTTTTAGAAACAACAACAAAAGTTCTTTACAAAAGACTTTTTAATATAATTAAGATTTATAGGACTGAGCTCCATGAGTTTAGGACTCATGTCTTTTGGAAACTTACAGAAATTCCATAGCTTGGAGAAGGACCTGCCCCTAAATCAGTGCTCCATAAATATTGTTGAATGAATTAATGATAATTTATATTTAGTTTGGACTAAATGACCCTTAAGTAAATGAAAATTAATAAAATAGGTTGTTTTATTGCTAGCTCAAGTCTGTTTCACAGTGAGCCCAGTGAATATTAGATAATATATATTCTGCAACTATTGTGATGCATTTCTAAGTGGTATCCTATTTCTCAATAAAGGATGTCCTTGTGCTTAAGTGGCTTTCATTGCTTGAAACAACAAAATCCAGTATGTGAAAATGATTGGTGTTGAATTAGTTCACGGTACACCATTATTAGAAACATTTGGGCTTCCCTGGTGGCGCAGTGGTTAAGAATCTTCCTGCCAATGCAGGGGACACAGGTTCATGCCCTGGTCCGGGAAGATCCCACATGCCGTGGAGGAACTAAGCCCATGGCCACAACTACTGAGCCTGCGCTCTAGAGACCGCGAGCCACAACTACTGAAGCTTGCGTGCCTAGAGCCTGTGCTCCGCAACAAGAGAAGCCACCACAATGAGAAGCCCTCGCACCACAAGGAAGAGTAGTCCCCGCTCCTCACAACTGGAGAAAGCCTGCGCACAGTAACGAAGACCCAATGCAGCCAAAAATAAATAAATAAAATTTAAAAAAAAAAAGAAAGAAACATTTAAAAATATGCTGAAGTTCATAGGCTAAAAACCTAACTTGGAAAATAAAAAGTTAGATTGTTTCAGGAAATATATCAGGACTAACATTTATTTGGTGAAGGGAAATTCTTCTTTCAAAACTGCAGTACTGGCAGTACTTTGAGCTATCGGCTATTCACTTAAAAGTGAATGCATGTTATATTTTGTTTATTAACAAAATACACATAAAATATTTCCCCCCACACCTAATCACTTATTAATAAGATTTTATTATGATCGTATCTAAAATATTAATTTTATTGATTGTGGTTTTTGAATATGTCTGTTACCCAGTGGAATAATTTTCAAGTCACTGCTAATGTGAAAATGGGCCCAGTCTCACAGTTATCCAAAAATAAGCCCCCAAATCCTTAAAGTATAACACCAGTGACCTTAATTCTTGCATTCAGACTGAAGTATACAAAAGTCTGAAAAACAAGACCCATATTAGAGAGACACATCACACCATTTTAATTTTTCCAAATAAAAATCTAAAACTTTTTCAAATACACACACATATACAGATGGGGGTGGGGATAAGGTGGTACCAGAGAACCTCTTTAAAGGGATAGATCATGAGATTGAAATCATTTCATTGAAATTTTTCTATAAATAAAGAAGACTCACATTGAACTCGCTGCTTCTTTTACATTTTTACTATATATAATATTGCCATCATTTTCCATAAAATGAGGCATATGATTATATGTATGTTGAAAATGGTATAAGTAAATATATAAGATTTTTTGATAGTTGCTGATTTTAAGAATTTCTTTTTCTCTTTCATTTCATGTATACCTATTTCTTACATCTTATAGTTGCAGTTATTTTGACTTTCTCTTGAGATTAACTTAGAAATAAATAACTATATTTCAAATTTTAAAAAATCCTATAAGATTTTTTAAGATAAAATCATTAAAAAACATTTGTGTATGAGAATCTCCTCCACTGAATATCAGAATGTATGAAAAACCCACTCTGGTACAATTATTTGGAAAAACAGAAAGTAACTTCTTAAAAATAAAATAAAGAAAAAAGGCATAAAAGGCAAAAATTTTCAGCCCCAAAGTAACATATTTGTTAACAAAATTATTGCACAAAACAAAAAAGTATAAGGAGAAATAATCACATGTAATAGCACTAGAAATAGTCAGTGTTAAGCTTTTGTTTGCCGTCAAATAGATGCATTAGTAAAGTTCTTAAATTGTGTGATAAATAGTAGGAACTATAGGAATGTTTGTCTTTGCTATTGTTTTTGTTATTATGTATTTTATCTCAATTATAAGGTTTTTTAGATTTATCTTGTGTTTAAGGCCCAAAGATTTAGAATATATCATATAGTTATATAATTAGAGAGGTCTTACTAATTTGTATGACATTTTTATTATTCACTATTATCCATTTTCAGAAGGTTTGTAAATTATTCAAATAGAAAACTAATTGGACAGTATACTTCTTGAAATATATTCTTGTTAACAAACTAAGTTACAGCAACTTAGTCGTATTAATGCAATACCCAATGTTTGTAATATTATGGATGAGCACTATGTGAGAAAAATACATTTTAAAATATTGTAAAACCACTAGTAAATACAGAGGAAAAGTACTACCTTTTCTTAAAGTTAAAATTAGAAATCAGAGGAAAGGCAAATGTTTATATAGATACCCACAAATAAAAATATTTGGAAAATAATTGATTCTTAATTCTAACTATACATTACATAAGGTATTACATATACATATAAAGTATTAAGTTACCTTGAATATTCTAAAGTCATTAGTTTTATAACTTAAAAATTACCTATGAAATAACAAAGAAAAAGCTCAAGTTATACATGTGATGGAGAATGATTCAATTCAAAGCTCATAGATAAGTTATTTAAGATCTGGATGAGGATGAAAAAAAGTCAAAGCAGAATGCAATCTTTGCTACAACCGAGGTGATAATTATTATGGGACTTAAGATGGAGAGATGATCATTTATATCAGGGGATTTAGTTGGGCTTTAGGATGAAGGAGGGAATGTCTGAAATGAAATTTGAGAGGACAATATCATCAGGGAGAAATTTCGGTAAAGTAGGTTAAACAGCTATAGAATGTAGATCAATCAAGGGGGAAACACATACATACGGAAAGCATGTTGCAGAAGTGAAAATAATTGTGTTGAGAACTTTTTTGTTTTTATTGTGGTTTCTAGTTGTTATAAAATGCCCCTAGGAAATTAAATGTGAAATGAAAATTTTTATCACTGGATAGGAAAATAGACTAAATGTAATCACTAACACACAGTACTTCAATGTAGATAAGCTGCATTCGAAGTGTTTCTCGTGTATTTATTTATTCTTGACAACAGATATGAATATATTATCTCCATTTTACAGATGAGGAACAAAGACCCAGAGACATTAAATAGCTTGCTCAAGTAAACACAGCCAATAAAAGGCAGATGTATTTATTTTACCCAAATAGTCTGACCTCAAATCTGTGCTCTTAACAATTACACTAAATACTGTTTCTCAAATTTTTAAGAGCAATGTCCTTGAACAAATATAACAACACTTCAAATTCTCATTGTTCTTCCACTTATGAATTCAAGCTATGCCATTTGGTATAAAAATTTATTTTTCCAAGAGTATCATACTTACTAGAAATCTTATAAATATTCTTAAATATTTATTCTCAGTACCCTCTCTGTTGTGTTCTTAAACCTGAATACATAACATGAGTGGAAAAATGACAAACTCCTTTCTTTGAAGAGTAGGGAACATGCAGATAAATAAGATTATATTTAGATTATATTTAGAAATTCATCATTCCTTCTCCTATTAAATGGAAAATAATTATTGATAAAGAGCAGAGTGGTTGTTGCAAGAATTCAGTGAAATAAAATAAAACAAAATATATGAATAAGAATAAACAATCTGAACTATATATACTATACATGCCAGGTACTAAAGAATATATGGATTTGATTCAAATCATGCTTTATTCTTTCTATTTTTATCTTGGACTATTTTCGTTCATTTACATTGAAAATAAATAATTTTCCAATTATTTATTGAAAAAGTACATGAGTGTACTTGGCAGACAAATTCAGAAAACTTGACAAAATCTGTAAACATTGATTTAAATAAAAATATCACCCAAGAGTTCTTTGAAGAGAGTCACAACAAATGTTTGGGTTCTGAGTCAGCCTTTGGTATTTGTTTTCTTTGACCACCCTGAGATCACTGATTTTAACTATCTTCTGAGGTCTGGAGAGTGAATATTTCTCAGCTGCCCAATTTGTTCTGAAAATGTTAGCTCTCAGGAGAAAGCTTCATCTTTCAGACCTCTTTTTTACATTACCCTCTAGCTGCCAATGCCACGGTATATACACTCCTAAGAGATGACCCAAAGTTTCTAAGATGTCTTCTAAGTAGCTAGAAGGGAATATCAGAGATAGCCTCTCTCTCTCAATCACACACACACACACACACACACACACACACACACACACACACACACGCTTCCACAAACACAGAGCTTGTAGTCAGTAAATTGTAGATTGGTGTGGTATTTGCAACGCTGCTTATCTGATTTCTTCCTAAAGATTTTAACCTTTACAGAGTATCAATCCTACACAAAGAATTAGTGAGAGTGGAAAAACCTTCTTGTGTCCAAACATAAGAGTAAATTTTATAATTTCACCATTACATAAAATATTAGCAGTAGCTTATCCAGTTTAGAAAGTTACTTGTTATTCCTAGTGTTTACTGTTTAGGTCTATGATCCATTCTGAACTAATTTTCTGTTTGATTAAGATAAAAGTTGAGGTTATTTACCTATTGTTTCATACGGATATCTACTTGTTCCAAAAGGATTTGTTCTAAAAGCATCCCTTTCTCCACTGGCATTTTTGTTGAAAATTAATTAACCATGTATGAGTGTATCTATTTCTTGATATTCTGTTACATTAATCTATATTTCTATACTTACACCAATACCATACCAATGTGATAAAGTATGTTTAGAGTAAATCTCGGAATCAGGTAGTACATGTGTTCCAACTTTTTTTTCTCTTTGAAAGTCATTTGGGCTTTTCCGGGTCCTCTGCATTTTCATAAAATATTTAAAATCACTTGTCAATTGCTACAAAAAATAATAAATATTTTTCTGCAGTATTAATTTAGATTGTGTTAAATCTATAGATTGATTTATTAATGATGACATTTGGAAAGGTCCATTTAATAAAAAAATTATCATGCCTTCTTATAATCATTATGATACTTCACATGATGTATATAACAAATAAAACATATACAACAAAACAACCTATAGTCATTGGTATAAAATATTATGATCCATCAAATGACAATGAGGTGTTTCTAGAATTTGGGTCAGATGATGACTCAAGGGTTTGTTTGCTGACCTTAGAAATTATGTGGATAATTGAGGACATACACACACACACACACACACACACACACACACACACACGATTTGGAAATGTAACATAAAATATCATCTTTTAGAGCAATCTAATAAGGAAAGATACATTCATATCAAATTAAACAAACTAAAAGATTAGGCCAGCAGAAGAAGTCATCACTTTCGTAGGGAAAAAATAAGCATGTATAGATGAAAAGGGATAAGTAAGAGGAATATTGCAATTGTAGTTCTCATTATAATGTGGGAGCTGTAGGCAAGAAATATTTCATAGAAACAATGAGCTTCCTGGATTACATACTATGAGTTAACTTTGTCATAGCACAATAGTTTAAAAATCCTAATTCAAACTCATAATCTTTTGATAGTGTTGAAAATTCATTTGGTGGGAGTATGGATAAATTGACTTTCAATTAATGAAATTACTATGACAATTCCTTTATAAATACTTAAGAGATTTAAGTGTATCCTAGCATTTTTGCTTATTTGGTACTGCTTATAATTTTGCATTTATCCATTATTAATACATGGAACGCATGAGTCAGAAAACACCCATACTCATTAAAGTTAGAGGTAACGTACATAGGCAGGGTTCCAAATTTTATTCTACTGGTAAGTTTGAAACTTTGCTTTTGCCATTTTTCTTTTCTTTTGTAATTGTAATTGGACTTACCTCAGTAGGAAAATGTTTTAAACTTGACTGCAGTTTCCATATTCTCTTAATTTTTCTTTGCATTTTATTTGATACATTTTTCTCAAAAAACATAGTAATGGTTTAAATGTAAATAATTAAATATACCATTCATTCTTGTTAAACATGTTTGGGAATTAAAAATGACTGTGCCCATTGGCTCCTGTTTTCTGTTAGTGGCTGGTGTAGGAATCAGGCTCTGCATGACTATGCAGATTGAGACTGGGAAATGTGAAAGGCCAACAGAAGAAATAGGAGTTAGCAAAGAACATTAATTGTCTTTAATGACATGCTCTGTTTAGGTTAAAGTGGGCCTAAGTTACAGTTTGTCATTTTTATAAGAGTAAATGATATCAGTTCACTGATATCACATTAGATTATTTTATTTATATTACAGGGCTCCTTACGAGTTGGTAACCCCTGAATATTGTCTGGCTCATCTATTTCCGTATCACACTCTAACATGGCCAAGAGTTCAAACTGAGTTGCCCCTACCTACCTTTCCATCCAGAAAAGACTTAACACCACATATCTCATTGATTCCAGGTCTTTTACCCCAAAGTCTATAAGGCGATTTCTTAAAAATTCCCTGACTCACTGGTTAAAATATCTATGAATTGAGTCAACTATGCTAGAGACAGGACTGTGGGTTGGAACAAGGCTTTAATTCTGAAATTGGGGACTTCCCTGGTTGTCTAGTGGTTGAGACTCCACACTTCTACTACAGGGGGCACGCGTTTGATTCCTGGTTGGGGAAGATCCCATATGCTACGCGGTGTGGCAAAAAAAAAAAAAAAAAATTCTGAAGTTTAAGAGGCTGGGAGCAGAAAGGTATAAGCACCCTTTACATCGTTGCACAATTCCTTTACTTTCCAGAAGTAACTGGCTACTTGATCAAGAGCCTTGAACCTGGTGCGACATAAAGGAAGTTTAGTAGCTCAAACAGGTGGCTTTGGAGCCTCTATCCTTGTCAGAGAACTTGAGGGAAACATGTCTGGAGTTTTAGCATAGATATACAGGTATCCAGTTGCTGACTATGTGTAATGCAGGTATTCTCTTGAAAGAGAGATCATTTTGGTGATCCTCTGCTAAAGCATTAACAAGAAAGAGTCTCTGATATACATCTATTCTTTAATTTAGCATAAAAGAACCTCTTTTATTGCCCCTTTTCATTAGTACTGGTACATAAACTTCAATGTAATATAAGGTTGCCTTTAAGTAGGCATGAACTTTTCACTGTTTCATATATTTTTCATTGTAACACTGTCTTCTTCACATTCATTCTAACAGTAGTACAGGCCTCTTGAAGTTAGGTCTGCATGTTGCCGAACATTGTGTAAAAACCTAGTTTATATACAGACGAGAGCAGCAAGATTCTCACACACATGTTTCTTTTCTGGATGTGAAAAATAATTAATTGTCCATTAAACACTCTCAGTGTCCATTACTCCTGGTATGTGATTGTACTGAACAACTCTGTATTTTTCTGCTTATTGTTTTATCAATTCTCACGGGTGGGTAGGGTTGAAATACAATTTATGTGCAGCTATACTTTATCACTTTTTCACCATTATGAGATTAAAAGGTCAATATCATTCTAAAGGTCATAACTGACAGGTTATTTGCAATATTTTTATAGATTTACAAGAAGAAAAATTAATTTGTTGCATCTGTTCACACTAGAAAAACTGTTTTTGGAAAACATAATTGTAAAAGTCTTTCCTGTAGTAAAGACTCATAGTTCTGCTGTTTTAGGTATGGCCTATAGTCTCAATAATATTGTGGGGCTTGGAATGCAAGTGTAACTAAAGGCACAAATTCTGTGCCTCAGATAATCATAGGATTATAAAATGCTTAAATAGTTTCTACTTTGCCCTCAATTTTATCTTACCTACCTGTCTGATAAGCATCATGTCTTAGCCTTGGTTTCCTAGAAATCAGAACATGAGGAAAATCTTACATATTCAATTATTGTTGGAGGAGTGGTAATCAACTGAAAGCAAAAGTGTAGAAAAAGAGGCATAGGAAATAAAATGTCATGTTTTATCAAACTGAACATAGTTTCAAAAAAACAAGTACGATTGCTCAGTTATGGAACATCTCCATGAGATTACACAGCACCACATAGAGCAGTTCCTTGAAGGAAGAAAGGAAAGACATTTCTGTTAGTTGCTTTCCACCTCCTGTCTCTTGTAATCAAAAATCTTTGTGAGGCATTAATTCACCTAAACTGGGCCACTAGGAAGGCAGGAATTTTCAGTTGGACATGAGTCCAGCTCAGGTGGACTGGATGCTGGAGCTGCTGTAGCTCATGCCTTGGAGGGCACACAGGTGGTCATGTCTAATATCCATCCCTGGTCCTTTGGCACCCTGGGACAACTTACGGTGTTCAGAGATGAGAGGCAGTCACTGGAGCCAGGATTTTAAAATCATTGCCTTCACTCTGGAAGTGAGGGAAATGAATGAGACCCAAGTAACTATGAGTGGTGTATTGACTCGGTCTGTAACAGTTTACCCTTCATGCCAATTAAATAGCATACACTCTTATGATATACAGATCTGTTATTAGTAAAAGAAGCCCTGAATTCTATCTCAAGAAAGAAGGAGCAACTACAATCCCTCAGAGTAGAGGTCAATGTCAATATCCTTCAATATATTCCTTGATGTTACAGGTGATCCTAGAATCAAAGTTGATATTTATCTTATACTTCCTTTACCATTCATTCTAGATTTCAGTCACCTTTGGACAACATTTTTATTCTCACTCATTTGTCTGATGGAGTGATGAGAATTTCATCTCTTGAGGCATAAGACTGTTGATAAGAATTTTCCTACTTCTTCCACTCAGTTTTCAAACCTTTAACTTTCACCAGACCCTGTTAAGTCTCTTGCTCTGTAGTTCACTAGGACCTAGACCATTTTGATGTTCCAGAAAACAACATGCTGATTCACTATATTAGTGATATACTCATTAGACCAGGGAAGCAGTAAGTAGCATGTAGTCTTATCTACTAAGACACAGGCAAACCAGAGGGTGAGAGATGAAATTTCAAAGATTCATCCATCTACAGTTATTTGTGACGTTTTTGTGAGTCTAGTGCTCTGTGACATTAGAGGAAATTCTCCTAATTTATGATACTTGTTATACTTTGAACTTCCAGCCTATAAAAAATGAGGTGTGGTTTTTAGTGGACCACTTGAATTTTAGAGGGCTTGTGGTTACTGTTCTGGTGTTTTTATGTGGTATTTTAGAAGATAATTTGATTTGAGTGAAGCATAGAGAGGGTGCTACATGATATTGCAGCCTACCACTTAGGTATACAATCCAGCAGATCTGATGGTAATAAATATATCTGAGGTAGGTAAGGATGCTAGGCAGAGTTTTAAGGGATTCTCTACAACCAGAAGTTGTATAGATAGAGGTGGAAAAGACAAAGGCCTGGTTGAAAGTTTGGCATGGTCTAGCACCACTATGGAAAATTAACTACTATCTCATTGCAGTGCCCCCTCTCTCCCTGGGATGACCAGGGTTTTGGTGATGGGAAATACTCCTAGTAGGCAAAGATACAAGCAATACACTTAGATATCCAATATGTATGTCTGATGTGTGGAAATACTCTAAATTCTGTGCTGTGGTAGAGAACTGTGCCATGAGGTCAATGGCCTGAAAAGAATAATGCAAGAAGCTTAGGGCTAAGGAGTTCTAGGGAAAATACATATGGATTATTTAGAACACTTTAGTAAGGGCTGGGTTGGAGACTACAGAAAGAGTAAATCATGATTATTCTCCCTACCATGGGAAAGAGGAAGCCTTGGAGATGGATGGCTATTCTTACTGATTCAAGCAGCCAGCATTATAGTAGAGAAAGATAGAATCTTCCATTCTAAGCAATTCTGAATATTAAATTTGCTCTGGATATAGATTTGGGCTCTCCTGTTCTCAATTCACACTTTTTTCCAAGAACTAAGTAAACTATACCACCTATACACTGAAGACCCCCAAATTCAGTATTTGGGATCATTGGAAAGGTGGCCGTATTTTCATAGAAGATAGTGATGGAGCAGACAAGGATGTAGGAGGACTGTGAAAAAAATGTACAAACTTGGAGGCCAGTCAAGAAATGTGAGTATTTTAAAAAGGAAAAAGAGTTCAACTGTATTGAATGTTGTTGCTAGATCAAATAAAATTAGATATCAGATCTTAGCAAAGTGAAGTCATTTGAGTGTTAGGTGCAAAGCACACATAGAAGTTGGTTAAAAAGTGAGTAGGTATGTAGGTGAAGGCATCCTGAATCCACTAAGAATCTTTACAAACAATTTTCCATTTTCTAGCAATTTTTTTTTACATTGCCATCAAGCATAATTTTGCCATATCTTAAATGATGACTGCTAATCTACTTCTTTTTTGTTTTACTAAAACCATTTACCCTGTTATCTCCTTCACTCCTTACTTCACTGACTTTTGATCTAAAAAAATAAAAGTGAATATATCATGAGGCTTGACCCATTGCCATTTTCTTACTCTATTAATCTCTCTACTTTCTTATCCTGTCACTATAGATCCACTGACTAAC
The DNA here is from genome assembly GCF_963455315.2 of Globicephala melas. Lineage (NCBI taxonomy): Eukaryota > Metazoa > Chordata > Mammalia > Artiodactyla > Delphinidae > Globicephala > Globicephala melas. Next base: position 44,717 of record NW_027207779.1, read on the forward strand.
CAAAAAAAAAAAAAAAAAAAAAAAATGCAAGTAACTAATTAAGATAGTGTGTCTATCATTTTACCTCTTATTATTTCTTTGTAACTTCATAGTAATCCTATAGGAATATCATTTTTTTTACTCTCATTTTACAGATGAATAAGCTGACACTCAAAGTCACAAAATACGGAAGTGGTAGAAGTGGGTTTCAAACCCATTCATTCTGATTCGATACTTGTTTTTTGATCACAGCTCTCTGTTAAACCCTCACCAATCATTTGAACTACCCTTCTGTTCAAATTGCTCATACCTTAAAGCTTCCCATGAATTAGCTATTGAAAGATGTCATTAATATAGAGTAACCTCTATGTCACTTCTATCCTCTTTCTCAGCTCTTGACCTTGCCTTGTACTTCACTAGAATTATTAGGGTCAGAAGACATAAGATAGGTATTTTCTTTGTCAACCACATAGTATTTTTTATTCAGGAACTCAACTACATGCTTCCTTTTCCTCAGTTCCAAAGGCTGGGTGCTCATTTCTTTTGCAAGGTTATATCAACTGTCTCTGCATTGGATTCTATCTTCTTCCATCTGTTTCAGTACTGAAATATTGCCCTATATTTAGGACTTTCTCTCTTCTACATTTTTAGTTCTCTTATCAGTTGCTCTTTTTTCTGTATGTATAAAAATACTTAAGTATTTCCCATAGTGGTTAAAAAATAAATCAACAACAACAACAAAAATATTCTCAAACCTGTGTACTCCTGTAACTATTTATTGAAATAAAGAAATATCTAAAGCTGCCTAGTAAATGTAGTCATAATCAATGCCAAGATATATCCAAAGTGAAATTATTAGACCTTTTGAATAAAGAGTCTTAGCATACTCAAGACAAAATAATAATAATTTATTGAACTACTATGTGTGTGTACCCAGTTTATTCCTTATCATTCCATTGTGTGACTGTAGCAAAATCTGTGTATTCATTCTATTACTGATGGACATTAGGGTTGTTTCCATTTTTTGGCTACATTATATGTAGTGTTGATACCAATAGTTTTGTTCAAAGTTTTAGGTAAATATGTATAGCAATTTCTATAAATAGGTTACTTATCTAACAGTGGAATTGTTGGGTAATATGCAATAATATTGTTCAGTTTTAGTACAATACTGAAAGTTTTCCAAAATAGTTGGGTCAATGAACACTAGATGTTCAGTTGTTCCATAATATTGCCAACACTTGATACTGTTTTTCTTTTCATTTTACCTATTCTGTTGAGTGTGAAAGATTTCTTAAATTCAGAAACCACTAAGCATAGAGGAAAAAAAAATACAAGTTTACCTACATAAAATCAAGATGTTCTACTTATCAAGAGACACCTTTAAGAATCTAAAAAAGCAAGCTTCAGCATGGGAAACTATATTTGCAATTCATATATTTGTAAGATACACATAAATATTTACTAAGAAATTGAATAAATTTGAATTTATTCAAATAAATTTCTATGAATAAATCATAGAAAAAATGAACAAAACACTTGAACAGGGCTTTTACAAACAAAGATATCCAAATAACCAATACATATATGAAAAGGTGCTTAACTTCCCTAGATGTTGGGGAAAAGGCAAAATAACACTTTATACCAATCAGAATGGCTAATCTGGAAAATATTTTCTTTTGTTTCTATTAAGTTTCTGGAGTGATACCAATTAGTCATATCTTTAACTTTTTGAGTTTGTATTTCCTTGACTCTATGAGTAACGTAAATTTAATACCCAAATCCTACAAAAGAGCAGAATTACCATATATGAGTTTTCACGAGAGCTTGCCTTGCATTCTCCATCTAGCATTCAGGCCATTTTGGAAGATTTCTGTCATGTAAACACGTGTACTTTTTATTTCCTGCTGATTTTTCCATAAAGGTATAACACTTTCAAAGTCCCAGTTTCATCCAAAGTATCGATTCCAGCTGACCATCTTGTGTCAGTACAAAATATTGTCTCCTATTCCCTCTAAGGCTATTCAACCTTGGGATCTGGGATAAATCTACCATCATAGGCCTTCAGGGAAGCCTTGGTTTCAGGGGCAGTTTACTTGTCTGACTTTCCACTTATTTTCACTGTCAGCCTCCTACCTCCTGGTTTGGAACTAAAAATGTTAGCAGTTGGATTTGAGTCTGAGCTGAACGTGTCTGCATATCATCCAGACTGAAAACATGGCTGAAGATCAAATTGCTGCATGAGAATATGTAGAATGAGGAGAGACTATAAGCTAGAAAAAAAAAATCTACTGGAATGTTCACATTTAAGAGGCAAATGGAGAAAAATTAACAAAGGTGAAAAAGAAAGAGTAGAAGAAATTTAAAGTAGGAAGTTTTCTCAAGATGTTTGTTAATGAAGAAAAGGAGAGAAATAGTATGATAATTCATGTGAGGTTTGCTAATAAGCAGGATTTTGGTTAATTTGATGAGACAAACATGAACAACTGCTGATGAGGAGGATTCTTTTTGAAGGAGAAATATGGAGGAATTTCTGAAATATGGAGGAATAAATATTCCAAGATTGAGTCATTGTAAAATGTCTCTCTTTAAGGAATGATGTTGGATCTATATGATTGATATCTGACTGATATTTTACAACATTTCCATGTATGGAACAGTATGGATCATTGACCAAATAAGTTGTTCCAACTTCAAACAGAAATTTTTCTTAGTCCTACCAGTTCATAGAGATCATATTACTCATCTCTACTCCACTGAAGAAAGCCATTGCCAATATTTGCCTATCTAAAGGATTATGTGACCATATGCCTCTCTTATAACCCTAAGCTTGCTCTCTTCCAAAAAATGGCAAGATTATTTCTCCAATTAATTAATTGATAAATTTGTCAGCTTCTCTCTTTTTCTTCTCCTTTTGTTCTCTTCAATTCCCAAAACTGTGCCATCTGCTATGCACAAAAAATTTTGCTAATATTAGCTATCTACTACTGGTGGCTACTTATGCATAGCTACTCTCCAAAAATTTCATGCCTAAGCCATGCCAATGATACATTTATATATTTTTTTAATTTGCTTTGCAAGTGTATTCAATATGTCCTTATTGTTAAATAAAGTGGACATTTTTCAACCCTCATTTTCTTTGGACTCTGAAAATTTTTCATATCTATTGCATAACATTTTCATAGTTATACATGTACTTCCAATGCTGCCCATATTACTCAGTTTTGTGTTCTGGATTCTCCTCCCCTAACTGTATTCCAATGCTGAGGTTGCTCGTTTAATCTCGAGACATCTCTTCTTCTTAAGAAAGTCATACATTCCCAGATGTTTAAATGCTGATGATAGTGACGGCAATAATAGCTAACATTCGTGAATATGTATAAAACTCTAGACGTATGACAAGTGTCTTGCATATAATATCTCATTGAATTTCCACAATAATCCTCTAAGATCAATGTCAAGAGGTGCCACTGCAATCCCACTTTTGCAGGTGAAGAAACTGAGGTATAATCCTTTGATTAGGAAAATTGTTTGTAAATGGTCAAGGTTTTAAACCCAATTTATCCAGTACCTCTGCTTGTCTATAAGCCCATTGTACTCACATACTTTCTTTATAGCCCAGAAATCTTATTTTTTCTACTTGGTAATATCTTGCAGACAATTGGACAGCTCCACTCAAATTTTACTTGTCCCAAACTTAACTTGTGATATTATTCCATCAAAATCTCTCCTATTCCTGAATCTCTTTCTTAGTAAATGGATTGACATTCCATTAATACAGTTATCACGCAAGACACCTTTGCCCACCTGTCACAAAGCACCAAAAATTCTTTATTCTCCCTCCTACATTATTTATTTTCTCCATTTCTACTGTCACCTCTTTCCAGCTGCCACTATCTTTCTGTTAACTGCTGAAATGACCCTTAACTTGTTGATCTGAATTCCTTTTTTTTTTTCTTGCTTTCCAATCCAGTATTCAGATTGCAAAGGAAACAGTTTACAGAAACACGAACTCATCCTACTGTTATCACATGTAAGGTATTTCCACAGTTTCTCTTTTCTACTTAATAAAACTGCAAACTAAGAATACTTTCAGGTTTGTTTTTTTTTTTTCTTGATATGATCCCTTCCTACTCTTTTAAGCTCATTCCTCTTCCTCTCTTTATATTCATGTTGAACTTTCTTTTTCAGGAGGCCTGGGCTCTAGAAAGTTTTTCATCTGTTAGGAAAGTCTTTGCTTGCTTCCAAATGCACCTTACCCTGTGTTGTGTTATACCTCCATGTGGTATATTTTCTTGGCATATTTTGACTTTGCTTAGAAGAGAGTAGGAAATTTGCCACGTGTTCAAGACACAACTTGTTTCAGCCCAATCCTAGAAAATGTGCAATTTCCATGCGTATGTAAAGTAGGGAGGAAATACATGGCTAGCCTAAGGTAAATTGGACAAAACAATTACAAAGTAAACTGGCAGAAAGAGGGCCGAACACTCATCTCCCCAGTTCTTTGTAGGGGGAGTGTATTTTTCTCTTGACCATATGTTTTCATAGATGTTAATGATGTGCTTTCCCTTGTTCTTCTTCTCTTCATCCTTCACCTCCTCTGTCTTCTCTTTCTTCTCCATTTCTTCTTATTTTCCATTTGAGCTAATTTCTTTAAAAAATTCATGACATTTCTCTTCAATATATGTAGAGGAAATCTGAAATTCATTGAGAAAGAATTTAGGGACATTGAAATAGCTCCCACCACACACATTGGAGGTCTAAATACAAAGAACTTATCTGATATCAATGGATTTTTAATGTTTTGTATGAAAATTAAAAACTTGATTCTCTCCATGCCCTCTTCCCTTTATCTGTCTTCAATTTCTACAGAAGAGTGAATCTATGAAGAGTTCTCTTTAGTCTCTGATATTAGTTTCATTTCACTCACGTTTATGTTTGGCTATGCTCATCACTTTACAAATTATTGTTATTAATTAAATTTTATTTCATGTAAAATAATATACAATGATATTTTTATTTCTTTTACTTTAACTTTCCCACCTCGTCTTGCCGTACGCTGTAAGATACTCTCTCATTCTACCCATTATGCCAACAATATATTCTTCCAAAGTCTTAATGGAAAAATGTATCATAAAACACTTTATTACCGTTATGCAAAAAACATTGTAGGACCTTAAGCAACAAGCCACTATACATAGTCTTCATACTGAATTAAGCTGCATTTTGACAGGAAAAAAGAAAAGAAAAAGAATTTCCTTAAGATAGCGAGAGATGTCATTCCCTTCAGACCTGCTCTACAGTTTTCAGTGGGGAAGGATTTTATTCTCCAGCATGGACTTTGACATTCTTTCTACACCAGCTTTTCAGTACTAGATAGTACTAGATGTTTGGGGAAGTAAGTTTACTGATGGGAAATACATTTATATGCAAACCTATGCCTCCCCCCAGCCCCGCCTCATTACATTAAAGAAAATCTCACTAAAAGGGGCTTTTTGGCAAAGAGTAAGGAAAATTCTGGTTTTTGATCATCAAACTTGATATATTGATCAATATTTGAAAAGACAGCTTAAATGATTCAAAATTTGCATATGTTTACACAGGATACGTACCTCACCTTTGGCACTCAAAGTGACAGTTAAGGAGATTAGCAAAGAATAAGTGCTTGGAATGCAGTTAAATGCAGCATAAATGGATCCTTTTCTATAACACTTTTAATGGTTACTTAACCTACATATGACTCCATTTCTCCTACAGAAAAATAGGGATAATATTTATCATTCATAAAACTTTTTACTATGTTACCCCATTAATCTCCTATTGTTTTGCATAACCCTGAGAGAGAAAAGCTCTAGACAAAATACAGAGGCTGTGATGCTGGCACTCAATTTTAGAGACAGAAACTGATATACCCAAAGGCTTGAGCTATTGCAATTTAAAGCTGTTACAGGAGTTGCAATCTCTCACAACAAGCTGAAACTAAATAACCTGGACTTTTGCCTCACTAAGTTACTTAAAAATATAATACATTAGTATATAAGGACACACCAAAGCAGTCAATATTTTATGAAATTGCTGGACTGTAATATGGATTTTGAACAGTATTAGTGTTAAATGCATTAACTTCAATGAGGAACTTAGAAATGGTCTCTTAATAACCTTATTGGGATATGACTACTTTTAAATGGCTTTTACTTTGTCCTTGGAATTCATATGATGCATGTGACAGTGGCTTGTTTAGTGTTAACAGAGGATTAGATGAAGAAATTAATTAAAGCTTCCTAGCAACGTTTTCCCCTTGAGCTATTCAGTATGCTAAAGTGGTGTGACAGGGTACCATCTTTTCTCTAAATCTACTCATTAAATAACTCAATTGGGTTTAAACACACATCCTTTTTTAAAAAAATTAGACCATAATTTTTCTCCTCGTCTTTCTAACCTGACCCCTTCGAGCCGCTGCCACCTCTGTGATTTGTAATTACCTTTTAGCTTCTAATAATAGGACGGTCACAAAGTGTGTCCATGTGTTTCAGAGTCCACCAATTCACTTCTTGAGACCTGTGTTCAATTGAGATGACAAATTTAAATAGGTTAGGGACATTTGTTTAACTAATCCCCTGGACAAATAAGTATCTAGAATGATTTCCTATATTAGATGAAATACAAGTCTATAAATCTTTTTAAACACTGCTCATGACGCACTTGAATACTTGTAATAATAATCATTTTTCAATTTTATGTTTTAGAAATAAATAGATCTATTTTGGCTTTAAATTCTCACAAATTGTGATTTTCTCTGTTTTTAAGACATTGTTATAAATGTATTAATTCTTAGCTATTAAAAACAATTACTTATAATACAAAATAAAAATAATATTTACCAGTATTTATTGTTTGTGGATTTTTTGATGATAGCAATTTTGACTGGTGTGAGGTAATATCTCATTGTATCGATAGTTTTGATCTGCATTTCTCTAATAATTAGCAATGTTGAATATCTTTTCATGTGCCTCTTGGCCATCTGCATATCCTCTTTGGAGAAATATCTATTTAGGTCTTCTGTGCATTTTTTGTTTGGGTTGTTTGTTTTGATGATATTAAACCACATGAGCTGTTTGTAAATTTTGCAGACTAATCCCTTGTTGGTCACATCATTTGCAAATATTTTCTCCCATTCTGTGGGTTGTCTTTTCATTTTGTTTATGGTTTCCTTTGCTGTGCAAAAACTTTTGAATTTAATTAGGTCCCATTTCTTTATTTTTGTTTTTATTTCCATTACTCTGGGAGACGGATCGAAAAAGATATTGCTGCAATTTATGTCAGAGAGTGTTCTGCCTATGTTTTCCTTTAAGAGTTTTATAGTTTATGGTCTCACATTTAGGTCTTTAATCTATTTTGACCATATTTTTGTGTATGGCATTAAAGAATGTTCTAATTTCATTTTTTTACATGTAGCTGTCCAGTTTTCCTAGCACCATTTATTGAAGACACTGTCTTTCCTCCATTGTATAGTCTTGCCTCCTTTGTCGTAGATTAATTGACCATAGGTGTGTGGGTTTATTTCTGGGCTTTCTATCCTATTCCATTGTCCTATATGTCTATTTTTGTGCCAGTACCATACTGTTTTGATGACTATAGATTTGTAGTATAATCTGAAGTCAGGGAGCCTGTTTCCTCCAGCACCGTTTTTCTTTCTCTAGATTGCTTTGGCTCTTCAGGGTCTTTTGTGTCTCCATACAAATTTTAAAATCCACAAACAATAAATGCTGGAAAGGGTGTGGAGAGAAGGGAACCGTCCTACACTTTTGGTGGGAATGTGAATTGGTACAGCCACTATGGAAAACAGTATGAAGTTTCCTTAAAAAACTAAAAATAGAGCTACCATATGATCCTGCAATCTCACTCCTGGGCATATATCCAGAGAAGAACATGGTCTGAAAGGATATATGCACCCTAATGTTCATTGCAGCACTGTTTGCAACAGCCAAGACATGGAAACAACCTAAATGTCCATCGACAGAGGAATGGATAAAGAAGATGTTGTACGTATATACTATGGAATATTACTCAGCCATTAAAAAGAATGAAATCATGCCATTTGCAACAACATGGGTGGACCTAGAGATTGTCATACTGAGTGAAGTAAGTCAGACAGAGAAAGAGAAATATTGTATTATATACCTTATATGTGAAATCTAAAAACAAATGAGACAAATGAACTTATTTACAAAATAGAAACAGACTCACAGACTTAGAGAGCAAACTTATGGTTACCAGGGGTGAAGGGTGGGGGGAAGGAACGGTTAGGGAGTGTGGGATTGACATGTACACACTGCTGTATTTAAAATGGATAACCAACAAGGACCTACTGTATAGCACAGGAAAATCTGCTCAATATTATGTAACAACCTAAAAGGGAAAAGAATTTGAAAAAGAATAGATACATGTATATGTATAACTGAACCACTTTGCTGTACACCTGAAACTAACACAACATTGTTAATCAACTATACTCCAGGGAATTCCCTCATGGTCCAGTGGTTAGGGCTCTGCACTTTCACTGACTAGGGCCTGGGTTCGATCCCTTGTCAGGGAACTAAAATCCCACAAGCCGCATGGTGTGGCAACAAAACAAAACAACTATACTCCAATATAAAATGAAAAGTTAAAAAAAATGTATTCACAAAGGAAAACTTTATCTTCTTGGAAAAAAGAGAACATTTGACTATAACAATGACATATGAAAAGTAAACTAGAATATAATATATCTTTTGAGTTGTATTAAATTTGATGTTTTCAGGTAAACAAGTACAAAATCCAGAGTTCCTTATTTTCTAATCTCAGTCAAATAAAAAGCTCAAGCTTTAAAATGTTATGATACCTCCTCTTTTGATGTCAGGGATGAAGATAAAAAGCTATCCCTCTAAAATTAGGGTTAGACTGTGCAGTCTTTCTTCTTTTTCTCATCAAGATATTATTCTTCTACACACAATTTCGATGAGGAAAATCAACCTGGATAAAGGAACATGACTTCTGTTTAAAATAATTATTTAGGAAATCAGAAATAGATGGTCAATAGCATGGTTGAATTAATAACACTCTGTTCAAAATAGAAATAAAATGTGTTCACACAGATAAATATAACTGTATTTTAAAATATCAATATTATAATTAAGCATGTACTCTGTGTGCACACAGGCATATGTGCACTTTCATACACACACACACACACACACACACACACACACACACACAAGGACTGTTTATCCAAATTGTTAACATACTTTGTTGATTGCATTGTGGTAATAACTCTGTGAGAAAGCCAGTGTTATTATTCCTCATTAAATTGGACTATATCATCTGAAAGTAAAAAAGACAAAGCTGATCACATTGACAAATTTTACCTAATTTAAAACACTGATACACCAATATAAAAAGCCACTGTTTATATGGTTAGCACATTTGTTAATCCATTATTTTAATCATTATAGGATTGACAGTTTCATTCTTCTGCAAGCCAGACACATTCGATTTTTGAATCAACCCTTCTAATAACTCAGATGTCTAAGATTAAACATTTAAAATAAGTTACAATGCAAATTTGACCAAGTGAAATGCATTTGGTGTGTTTCAGGATCATAACAATTAAGAGATGATAGCTATTGTTCTAAAATAAAATTCTATGAATGTAATATTTAATGAGATTCAGAAATATTATAACACATTCACGTAAAATTTTACTCCATCATTAGTGAGAAGCATAGTAATTCAACTGTCTTAAAGCATGTACATAACATTTTATTGCAGAAAGGATCAGAAACATTTAAATTCTCACTGTGCATAGTAATGAAAGTTGTGTTTTACCTAACTAAAAATATGAACTGCAAAATTGCAAGATTTCCTGTAGGAAAATATAATACCAGTTTCTTTGTGGAGTTTTTGATACATTGGTAAAGAGTATAATTGCAAACAATTATTTTGCTTGGACATTAAAAATAAAATAGTTTACCTAAATAGCAAATAATAGGAGTTTTGTCTTAATTAAATCACCTAGAAGTTCTGTCCTTGTAGTGTCTTTTTTTTTTTTTTTTTTGTGGTACGCAGGCCTCTCACTGTTGTGGCCTCTCCCGTTGCGGGTCACAGGCTCCGGACGCGCAGGCTCAGTGGCCATGGCTCACGGCTCACGGGCCTAGCTGCCCCGTGGCATGTGGGATCTTCCCGGACCGGGGCACGAGCTCGTGTCCCCTGCATTGGCAAGCGGACTCTCAACCACTGCGCCACCAGAGAAGCCCTCCTTGTAGTGTCTTTTAAATAGAATGAATCTCAAAATAATTCCAATGAAGAAAGAGAATGTCTTATGACATTCAAGTGCACCATTTATAGTAAAATTCAGGTAATCCGTTGGCAGCTGGTAGGAAGCTCCAAACACAGAAGTATTTCCACAGGGTTTGTTTAGATTTAGGTGGATTTCCAACAGTTACTGTGATTTTAATTCATCAGTCCTCTACAGTGGGATTTCTGAATATATAATCTGTACAGCACTTTCATCAGAATCAGCAGGAGTGCTTATTTCAAATGTGAATTCCTAGGTCCCATCAGAGACCAAATGAATCAAAATCTAGGTGGCAGAGCATGCATTTGCATTTTAATGATTTGTCCAAGTGATCCTCATGCACATTAAGTTTGAGAACGCATGTGCATCCTTAAATCCAAGTAAAGAATATATGAAATATATATCAAGTAGTTCACAGAGTTGTTAGTCACAAATAAGACCAGGTGAGCAAATGCTGTAAAATAAAACAAATAGTTTATATAATCTGACAATTATAACCTATTTCACAAACTTTAAGTACAAGTGAGGAAGATTAAAAGGCTCAGAGTGTGCCAAGGTCACAGACCTCTTAGCCTTGGTGATTTTCAAGCTTGCCTGAACAGTCCCCAGGAGGACTACAGGTACACTATAGATAACAATGTCACAATACAATCTACTGAATGAGAATCTCTTGGGGCAGAGGTCTGATAATCATTACGTTTAGCTATCTCGTCTGATGACATTTATCATTAAGGAAGTTTGGAATATACTTCCTTGAGCATTCCCAGGCTGACACTACAAAACACTCATAATAATCTGAATTGCTAGTGTGGCATTATAGCCTTAGTTAGCCCAATCACTTTAATTTATGTCTCTAATATCTATTAACACCCTATATGCCATTACTTTTTACTTCAAAGGATTGGCTTAATACCGATATCTTATTACTATTTTTACCTAGGATTGTTTTTAATGAATAATCATTAATGTACTCAATATTTGTACAATCTAATCTGTGAGCTGTCTGATATAATTTTCCTACATGAATTTTCAAAAGTTTCATTGCATATACAAACGCATTAATAGCATTTGTATTGACAATAGTTAGGGGAAATTGTCATATTTTATCATTTGACGAGGTGTGATCAGTAGTGATTTTTTCTCTAAATATTCACTTCCATATATTTTTCTATATATTTTCTATAAATTCAATATCTTGAAATATGTGTATATATTATGGCATGAGATAAACAAGCTTAGAAATGATTACTTTTATCAACACTCACATAAGTATATTGATTCAAGGCTTATAATTTTAAAAACATCATAATGAATACAAGTGAAAACAGGAAAAGTAAAATCAGTCATCTCTCAGTTAAGAAAACATTTATACAACTGTTTAAAAATAACTGTAAAATTCAGTTGTATATATTCATTACTATACATGTAAAACCAAAAACTCAGTTCCTTAAAAGATTCTCCTTCAAGAATAATCTGTAGTTTAGAGTGGCTTAAATGTCCAGCTTCCTTGCCTGTTCTTTGCCAGTGTTTTCTGTGCTGGGAAGCAGAGAATGCAAAGGGCAGCACCGTATTCTGGTCCTGCAAGAGAAACAGAATGGTAAGATTTGGGAGATACAAGCTGCATTAATTATGTCACAGAGACTAGAACAGCAGTGATTTTCCCCCCATTATTACTATTTTATATCAGTAGAATCTATTTAATATATTCAATAATTCTAGTATTTCTAAGACCTTCCACAAAAGGGCATTACAATCCTTTTAGTTTATTGCAAACATATATATTTTTTAAAGTGGATTCACTTTATTTATTTTTTGGCTGCGCTGCAGGATTTGTCAGAAGACAAACGGTAAGTTGTGAGTTCCATTTTGCCCAACTACTTTTTTCTTCACACCCTGGAGAATCTGGTGTCTGGAACTGTAGAGACATCATCATGTTACCACCCCTTCTCCTCTCAGGTTGAATCCACTGTGACAGAACACTCATGTCCTTAAGAGGCAAGGCCTAGCAAATAGCCTCTCACAAATCCACTGAACATCACAATGTCCTGTTTGATAAATTCTGTTGCTGCTTCAATTATATTGCTGATTTCAGGTGCTGCTTTATTTGCTCATTTCTGAATCAGGTCTTCCTGCTTTCTTTATATCTTTTTTCAACTCTGTCCCAGTTCATTTGCACATAGTTACTTTGACTGGTAAATCTGAAGAAGATGGCCAGCAGCCTACTGTCGCTGTAAGTTTTCCAACCTTCTGGAACAAAAATCCTGCACAATGGCCAGTGCAATCTGGATGGCTACTGAGTATTGTTCTACCGGAAGTGCCAAACTATGGCCAAGCATAGATTCTACCAGCGGTGTCTTCATGTATACTGAGTTAGGTCCAATATGAATCATCATCACTTTCATATTCAGGTGAGAGAGATCCCATCTAGACTGGCCTGGCCTTGGAATCCAGAACCAAGTGAAGAGGACTCAGCTGTCAAAGGGGGGCAAAGAGGGCCTGGGGTTGTTGGAAGAAAGGGTCATAGACGCAGAAGTAAGCACTTCATGAAAACTAAGCAAATGGTATTTCTAGGTAAATCAGTCTTTCTGTGCTGGACGAATTAAAAGAACTTCACAGCTCTCTATCCCCAACCTTTCTCACCCTCTGGAATTGAGGGCTTTTACTGCTTCCCCCATTATTTTTTTAATTAAGTAATGAATAGTATTTTATTATTATTATTATTTTTGGCTGCATGGCATGGCATACATGATCTTTTCTCCCTGACCAGGGATTGAACCTGTGCTCCCTGAAGTAGAAGCATGGAGTCTTCACTACTGGACCCCCAAGTAAGTCCCTGAAGAGTATTTTATAGATAAGAAAACTTTAGCCTCAGCAGGATAAATTTGAGGACAGTTCCAACAGCTAGTTTCCCAGAGATGCACTTGAAGTGGTCCTTACAGTTTTTGCAAACTAGAATATCTGATAGTGTTTATCAGTGCAACACGTCAGGTGCAGTGTAAAGGTATGGGTACTGAAAAAGTAATATTGACCCTAACTATGCATTCACGCACGGGCATTTACAGATTTTTACTCAGTCTTTGAATTAAAAGATAGATTCTCTGAGTCTGATCAATGTCAGCCTCTTGAGATGCACTAAAATGAAATTCAGAAAAAGTCGAATAACTTAAACTACTCTGGAGTTACAGACAACTGAAGTAGAAAGCCTCTTAAGCAATGTGAGAGAAGAAAAAAGGGGCAAAAATCTACCTCCTAGCTTGGGTTGTAGAACTCATGTTTTTAGGAGTTGGGAGAAAAGAAACTTTGGAGCAGGTGTTTCATGTGACAGATCATTAGATCTGTTATCTAGGTCTGTATTAGATCTGTAGAGTATCTATTGAGATACTACAGATGAGGAAAGATGTTAAGTGTATTTGCTTTGTATCATCAATGGAGATTTTTTGCTGCCTCTGAAAGCTTGCTGTCAAGATTTAATTTAATATTTAATTAATTTCCTCTCTGCCGATCTGTGATTTCCCTTAATGCCATTTCCTTAATGCCATTTCCCTTAATGCCATTTCCTTTTCTAGAGAGATCACAGATTACTGTAAATTATTTGTGTTCAGTGAGGATGGGCATAACGGTAGTAATAATGAGAACAAGAATAGTGACTGGCCATTTATACATAAAATGAATTCTGTTAGAAACAGCTATAAATATTGTACCAGCGTCATTAATTGGCTTAATAAGATTTATTGGCATAATAAGATCTAAGTTGTTTATTATAAATAAAATGAATAAAAATTCACTAGTCAGCAATAGATATTAGTATTTTTCTTTTTTAAAAATCTCTTCTTTGCTAGCCCTAAGTGCTTTATTTCTTAGGGGTCTAGTATTGACTTCACTAGTCTTAGTGGAGTTACCAGCTTGTGGCTGAATCACACTCACTCTAGTATTCAGACATGGTTTGACACATCTAAATTAGGGTGAGGAAGATTATTCCAGAATATCGAGGCTCTCTTTTGTCAGGAATGGGGGATGGGGACTTATTCTGAATAAAGAGGAAGTGAAGACTGGAAAGGTTACTTGGTCAACAGAGAGAAAAGATTAGCCTGAAAATAGAAACTGTCATTCCCAACATTCTCAAGCTCAGACTGCATGAACATATGAATACTTGGCACTAAGTAAACGGTTATAAAAAAACACATCTAATTCCCAGTCTGTAATCTACCAGTGACATTAAAAAATAAGATACCACCACTGGTGATGATGTAAGTGTTGTTTTCGAGAAGGGCTGCTAGTACAGCTTATGATAGCATCTTAATAAACAAAATATTAGTTTTGAGTTGTAATGAGGATTAAAACTTAGATTGAGAATCAAGCTTCTCTGCATATATGTATGTATAAGGAAAATCTATTTTTCCTTAAAACACCTGCATTGTATCACTTTAGAGGTAAAGGAAGGTTTTCTCCCTTCTTAAATCTCCTCTTGATAAATATATTTTCATTGGAAGATGTTTTAAGTAGTTCCTCATCTAAGTGGAAAGATTACAGGTACCATAACAGGGAATCTTCAAGAATATAAGGAAAATATTTTAGTCAGAATCAGTTCTTACATGAGATGATATCAAGTCACTAGTTAATTTCTAGAAAGAATAAATGCCATGGGCATAGAAAAATAGGAACTGATGAATAAGAAAGGCAATCTTCATCAAGGTTTGTTTCTTGGAATATGTATAGCTAGAGCCTGTATGACACTTTTCGTTTTACTTTAATTGCTAATACAATTTTTCTATATTTTAAAAATTGATATTGTTCATATTAAGAACATTTATTTGAAATGTCTTACATAGCATTCTAACACATCCTGAAACAGTGTAGTTTTTCTTTAGCTGCTGTACTACCTCTCTACCCTCCCTCAATAAAACACACAAAACACCATACTACAACCTTAATACTTTCATTTTAGAGAGTATTAGTTATTATCTTGTAATTCTACATTTTTTCTCATTCTTCCCTTCCATTTTATTTCCGCTCCTCTTTTAGCATACCTTCATACGTCTGTCATCATTGTGCTCATGAGAAAAAAAGGTGGCATTTTTAAATATCAAGTAATATGTGTTATAGCTTTGCTAAACATTTCACCACCAGTTTGTTGCAAGAGATTTATAAATCAGATTTTCATTAAAAAAGAGAAAGAATCAACACCATATGTTGTGCTAAATCCTATGCAGCTGCTACAGCAGCCTAATAATGTGTGAACTAGAAGGCATTCAGTACTCTGTGTGATATACAGGACTGTAACTTCTTTCAAATGTTGTGATTTTTTTTAATATTAAGATTAAAATCTAAGAAAACATGGTAAAATGGAATAACTTAGAAGTGTTAACATTTATTTTATAGAAAAGAGAGTTGCTAAATGGGTATCTATAACTGAAATTAAAATACCCAAGTACTCTTGAAATTGAAATAGAAAAGCAGGCTCAAACAAGAATGTTGTATATTAATGCAGCTCCTCTTATAATCTGAACTTCATTGCAATGTACTTTTGCCTAAATATCAATCTAGTTGGCATTTTTATTACAATTCTGCAAATGGAAAGAGAGCAAATGAACCATTTACTGCCTTTATTTTCTAAGTATAATCATGTTTCTGTTTTCCATTCAATGATAGTCAAGTCTTTTCCACTCCAACATAAAACATTCTTGAGTGTTAGTGATCAGTCATGGTAAGAGGTTGATATTGTACCCCATGCTCATTTATATTACAATGTACAGAATGTCAGAATCAGTTATTTATAAACTTTAGTTGAGAGGTCAGGAAATAATACCCTAATGTAAAACTGTGCATATTGTAAATAATATTTATGGGCCAACCACATATGAGATATAAACACTACCCTACATATACATCTTAAATTTATTAGATTTGAAGTAACAACACTGAAGGAGGAAAATCATTTTTAAAAGCACCATAAAGCAAGACAGTAATTTTCTTCTTAAGTGTGCTTTTTTAGATTTGTTTTTTATTGAGGTAATGTCAGTTTATGACATTATGTAAGTTCCATGTGTACAACATGATATTATCTACTTCTGCATACTTTTCAACATGTTCACCACCAAAAATGTAGTTTCTGTCCATCACCATACAGCTGATCCCATTAAATGTGCATCTGCACATGGAAATTACATGCTTCTCTTTCATTGAAAAGAAACACCTCATGATAATGATGATTAATTTTCCTATGTTAATATAAATTTGCATTATTTCTGCATGTATCATGATAGAACAGAATGAGTTCATGAATTAGTGTGAAAAAATGTTTCCTTGCTATAGAAATAAGACAGGTGGCTATTTTCCATCTAGTATAAGGACATTATAAGAGCAATCTATAGACCAATATTCTTAATGAATATAGACAAAGAGTGTTCAAAAAATACTCGGAAAAAATGAATCCAACAATATATAAAAATAAGTATATACGGCTAAATGGGCTTCATCCAGAGAATGCATTGGCAGTTTTATACGTAAAAACTATCGATATAATATACTCTATTAATAGATTAAATGACACACAGCACATGATCATCTCTGATACTGATATAGTAGGATACTCACAGTATATTCACTATTTAATGCCTACTAGGATGACTAAAGTCAAAAGGACAGATCATAAAACTAGCTGGCCAGGATGTTGAGAAATTGGTGGTAGGAATGTAAAATGATATAGACTCCATGGGAAATAGTTCAGCTGTTTCTCAAAATGTTAAAAATAGAGTTACCATATAATCCAGAAATTCCCCTCCTCGGTATTTTCATATGTATATACCTATGAATAATAAAAACATATGTCTACCATAACTTCTCTTCACTTTTTCACAGCAGCATGGTTTATTAATAGACAAAAAGTAGAAATAATCTAAATGTCCATCAACTGATAAATGAGCAAATAAAATGTGTTATATCCATACAATGAAATATTATTCATTGTAAGAATTAAGTAATGATACATGCTACAATATAGAAAAACCTTGTAAATTTTATTCCAGATATAAAAAGACATCCACAGATACGACATATTGTATGAGTCCATTTATACAGCATAATTAAATTAGTAATTCACAAAAAGGGGCATATTAAAATATTCAAGTGCACAGAAACTAAACAATTCACTTACAAATAACACTTGGGACAAAAAAATACTCGGGAAAATAGAAAATATTTTAATGAGTAAATATGGAAACACAGTAGATCAAAATTTGTTCAATATAGCTAAAACAGTCTTGAGATATGTGTCTTTAAGTATTTATATTAGGAAAAAAAAGAATTATGAATACAATGACTTAAATTATTCCCTTAAGATGCTGGAAAAAGAAAATCAAATTAAACCCAAAAAAAGTAGAAGAGAGAAAATTAGAAAGGTGAGAGTTGAAATTAATAAAATAAGATAATTGTACCTATAATAATTAACAATAATAATTAGATTAAAATTTTAAAGAGAAAATGCAATAAAATAAAAATCTATGAACTCAAAATAAATTTCATTAATTGATTTCTATGATAGACTATTGATGGAATTCTCATCTTCATTTGTGTTCTTCCATCTCTGATGTTTCACCTTCTTTTAAAAGCTTATGTAATTAGGTCAGCCACACAAGAATAATCTCCCTTCTGCATAACACACAGTTAGCTTATTAGTAAACTAATCACACAAGTGATATCCCATTATATTCCAGACTACACCCACACTCAAGAGAAGGAGATTATATAAGTCATTTACACTACAGTGCAGGGATCTTAGGGGAATATCTTAGAAGCTTCTCTATCACATGATTAGAGTATACAGACATGAGGGAATTCCCTGGTGGTCCAGTGGTTAGGACTCTGGGCTTCCACTGCAGGGGGCCTGGGTTCAATCCCTGGTCAGGGAACTAAAATCCTGACATCCGCATGGCACACCCGAAAAAAAACAAAAACAACAACAAAAAAACAGGTATGAATTACCATGATTAGTTGTGTACTTATTTTGTGTGCTATTTCCATAGTTTACATTAATCATTAAAAAAATTATTTTTAAGTATTCTTGAAGCATTAAAAATGAGCTACTGGGCTTCTCTGGTGGTGCAGTGGTTGAGAGTCCGCCTGCTGATGCAGGGGACGCGGGTTTGTGCCCCAGTCCGGGAAGATCCCACATGTCACGGAGCGGCTGGGCCCGTGAGCCATGGCCGCTGAGCCTGCGCGTCCGGAGCCTGTGCTCCGCAACGGGAGAGGCCCCAGCAGTGAGAGGTCCGTGTACTGGAAAAAAAAAAAAAAAAAAAAGAGCTACTGTTTTAGGGGGTACACTAATTTTGTTAAACATTTTAGTCTAGAAGCCTCCTTCATCTTTGCTTCTAGTAGCAACTCCCAAAGGAAATCACTATCCTGATTTCTGACAATATAGATTATTTCTCTCAGGCAATTTTGAAAATCAGTTCTGGAATTAGTCTTTCCAGTTTTTATCTTTACATCTTTCCTTCTTTTCCATTGCTTCAAAATTGACATCTCATCCTCCTCCCACAAACAATACAACAACAACAAAATATATATATTTCCTTAGAGAAACTGAATGATTCTTAGAATTAGGAGGGGAGCAATGTTATTTACCAGCAGAGTGTTACAACGATCTGCCCCAGCGCCATTCCTTACCCCAGCATGCATTTCATTAAGAGTTTGCTATGTCAAATAAGTACAAAAATATTGAGAGTGCAGATAGCATGTGGAAGGTCATCGTTGTTGCTTGTTTATTTTTCTGCACTTGTTGCCTTTTCTACTGATATAGAGAAACTGACAGAAAAATCTAGTCTCTAACACCATTTACATGTTTACAAATTTGATGATAAGCTTAATTTTATAATAAATATTATTTTTTCTTGAGTTTCCATCTACATGCCACTCAACAGCATTTGGCCTTTACTTCATATTTTCAGAGGAGTCATTATTACTAAATTTTGTGGGGTTTAATATGTTCCTTTGACATCCATAAATCTAGCTTCAATAATAAACATTAGAAAGAGGCAGATGGAAAAAACAAGAGAATAAATTTAAAAAATTGAAAAAGAGCAAAAAGTTGCAAAATAGGGAAAATAAGAAAGAAGAAAGGTCTATACTGCCTGAAAAAAATCAGTTGTATTTGAGTGTTATTAATGTCATAGTAGATATTTTATGTATTGATTAATTTAATTCATGACTAAAATTAATAATTTTTTATCTTTTCAAATATCCTGGTGTTCCACTGGGCTTATCAAAACCCAGTATTTATTTTACTATTCCTAAATCCAGGCATTAAAAATTACAAGTTAATTCTGTTAAAAATGTGTCCTTGTATCTTGTTAATGGTTATTTAGGAGGCTTTACAACATGAAATTTTATGTTAATACTAAAATAGATTTCTACTATGTGAAGATACCCAAATTTAGTGCAGTGCACAAAGTTTTATGAGATATTTCCTGTTATGCTCTGCCAATATATACAGTTTATGATTTTTAATTTATTTTTCATGATATTTATGATTTTTTATTCATTTAAAACATTTTTCCTTTTCAATTTGATTAGTTTTACAGCTATTCACTAGTCTCTTCTCAATCTTTCTCCCTTTCATTCATTCTTTCTTTCTTTCCTCTTTTTAATTTTCTGCCTACGTCATTATTGCAATTTTTCATTTTGATCTTGTAGTCTATTTGGCCATACAAACTCTAGAGCTTCTCATAGGAGTGAATGAAACCTCTATTTCAACTACATCAAGGTTCAAACTCTCATTGTTTCCTTTCCTTTATGGCAATTGTGACTAAGAGCACCGTCTGATACATCTCATGCAAATAAATGTCTCTGATTTGGTTTCCAGAGGACCTCAATCCAGCATAGTTTTTAATACATCAACTCCTTTCTTCCTATCTAACCTCTATCTTCCTATCTAACCTTCCTATCTAGCACAGATCATTGCTGTTCCTGACAACCAAACTTGCACTCTCTACTTCACGCTTCACCAGTTCTCACTGACAATCATTACGAAATTGAAAATGGGTACAAGGACATCATGTCTTTGCAGAAAGAATGCACATACCTCCAGCAGATGTTCCACTTGGAGCAGAGAGAAGGCAGGAGAGTCACTGTGAAACCATCCTCCCTAGTTCATTTTCTACAAATGAACACGTAAGAGGCTTCCAACTGTTAAATGCTTAAATCTAGTGGTATGAAGCCAAAATGGTGCAAGAAGTAATGCCTGCATCCCACCCACGTCTTTAAAAAACACTAAAAAGCTGGAATGGATAATAAATTCACAAATTTAAATGATAAAAAACTTAAAGAGGTTTACTTTATATCACGCTTGTGTCATTTGGAAGCAGAGTGAAAATCTACGATGACATATTTGAACTCAGAGAATTTCTACAGAATCTGCTTTCATATATCCTCTTCTGAATTACATTTTGCATTAGGTTCCCATAGAAATCCTGAAATTTATAGTTTTATTACAATTGGTTTTTATGACCTTTACTATTATATCTAACTGATTTATAAATAAGGAAACATTTTTAAACAAGTGCTATTGTGTTAAAATAATGTCAATGTATTTAATCAAAATTTAAATGAAAGAAAACATCCACCCTCTAGAAAATCCTTCTAGAATTTTTCCTTAAATTCCAGGTCACCATGCATCACACAGTGGATGAGGTAGTAAAAAGAGAATATCAAGAATTGAAATATTTAAGCATAAGCAATTCAGAATTTGCAAGAAAATTCTTAGGCAACCTTTAGAGTAAAATATATGGTTTGAATTAGTTGAGCATATTAGAAACGGTTGCCCATGTGAGGCATAAAATGAGGAAAGGAACAGTTGCCGATATGAATAAAGTGTGTGTGTGTGTGTGTGTGTGTGTGTGTGTGTGTGTGTAGAAGGAGATACAAGGGGAGAAGTAGTATTGATAAAGATGACTTAACTAAAGGTGTTGGTTTGCATGGTTATAAGAAATAAGTATGACTCTGAAAAGAATTCATTCTGCTAGTTACAGAAAAGTCTTAGATGCCTAAGGGATTTAGTTTGATGACAGAGGTACTACAAAATAAAGGCATTTTGTGAAACAAATTAAAGCAGGAACACAAGCCCAGAGTAGAGCGATGGAAGGTACTGGATGTAAGTGGACACTGAAGTAGAAATTGAAGCCTTCAAGTCTGGGCAGAGGGCAGACTGGGCATGATCTACAGATGCAAAAGAAAAGTCTAGGGTAAGAAGAGGCACAAGAGCAATAGAAAAACAGCTTTTTGTTTATGACTATTAAATTTGTGTGGTTGGGAGAAAATAAAAGTGGAGATACCTTGAAGGTAGCTTTGAATAGATAATTAGAGAAACAAAAAATTAGAGCACTTGTTGTTAATATGAGGTTTGTGGCCACAAACGTGATAGTTAAAGCATAAAAGTAGATGAGCAATTTGGGAGAAGTATTCATTGAGGAGGATGGAGCTGTGAGCTTAGACTATTCTTTGGACAATAAACTCAGAAAAAAATGTCATATACACTACTGAACAGAAACTTGCTTACTAGTGAAAAATCTGTGCCATAGCAAACCTCCCCAAGTCTGCACTAAAGAAAATAAATGGTTTAAACACTTTTACTACTTGCCTGCCGTATGTTATTAATTGCACTGACTGAGTGAGTGACTACTTGTGCAACTGCTATAAAGTGAACTAAATTTCAGGAATAAAAAATATATGGCATTCATTGAGTCAAAAGTAAAGTTGACTATTAAATGAAATATGTTGAAAAGCATTCATTTTAAAATGCACTTTAACTTCTGGGGATGAAAGTATTTTTCATATTTACAGCAAAATTCATTCAACTATATTTATCTTACAAGAGAATAAAACCAGAGGGATATAATTCAAAACTTGCAGAGGCTGGAAACTTTCTATTTGATAAATTTCTAGAATTTATTGATTAAAGATATCTGTCATAGATGTGATAATATTTTTATTTTATTTTTGTTCTTATTTAACACATAGTTTTCACACCCTTTTAAGTGAAAACTTTAGAGGATTTACTAATTATTATAAAAACATTATAAAAAGTATTTAATGACCTCCAACTATTAAAACTATAATCATGGCTAATTCAGGTTATGAAATAAATCTATTAACAGACTTAGCTTTGCAGGATAAATCATATACAAGATAAATAAAGAAAATAAGAACACATTTGACCAATTTCTTATTTCTGATAGAAATACACCAGTAACTTATCTTAATATTAATGAAAAAATGAGTATTTTTGTATCATTGTAGAAAGACTTTGAAAACACTTTCATAAGTGCACATGGAAATTCACTCTGCCACTACTTCAAATAGGCAAATGGTGAAGAATCATTTACATAATGGACAAATGTAAATTCATTCGAGTTGTAGAGAGAAGCTCCCTGCTGTCTTGATTATATTATGCTTTCCTGTCACTACATGAGCTCACACAAAACTGAAAAAAAAATTAACATTGTGCAGTTATAAGTCTGAAGCAAAGGAACACCAGTGCAACTTTTCATTGGTTTCTTCACCCTTAAAATCTCAGCTCATGAATTATCCTTGCTACAGATATTTGACACACAAAATCATTTTCTTGGAAGATATGGAATGGCATATATGAGAATCCAGCTTTAACTGCTAACTTTAAAGAATTTAAGGTAAAGGAAATTACATTTTATTGTGTTTGCTCATGATTGTTCAATGAGTTGTCACAGAATCCAATTTGCACATTACCCATTTTCTGTGTAATAAATTGATTCTTTTGTTTCATTTATGGGGAAGTGATATTTCTACAGTCTTCTTAACTTATTACAAAATGTATTTCATAAATCACCAGTCTTACGGAGGATGAAACATCTGTTTACATAATAGTACTTGCTCAGTTTTAAACAGTTATAAGTACGTGACTTGGCAACCAGTTGACAGTATGAGAAATATATTTCTAGTGATATTTATTTCATGACACAATTGTGTCGCACATAAATAAAATGAAAAATAATCTTAAAAGGTAGGAAATACACACAAAATAAACACAAATATAGCATTCATAACCCAAAGAAGCTCAGTGTTCTAGAATTACTCTATCAATTAATATAAATCAAAGGCTAAATTCCCTCTCCCCTCATTTCTGTAAATGGAGAGTATACTAGTGTAGGGGTGATTAGCTAAGTCTACCAACTCTGACTCTCTGCGACTTTCATTTGTAAGAAGTTTGATCTTTGGCAAGTTTCTTAAATGTTTGGTGACTCAAATTCTTCACTGAAAACAGAGGGAACAACAGTTTTACCTCATATATTATAGTGATAATTAAGTGATAATCCAGGTAAAGCACTTCAACAATACCTGAGGCAGATAGTGTGCATTAATGTTGGCAGTCATTATCATTGTTTATATTATTACAACTACCACTATTGTTGTTGGTTTTATTATTATAAATATACTTTAAATTTTTCCAAGGGAGTTCTATTCCAGCTCAATCTGAAATCACCAAAATTGAGGCTTATTTTTTGCAACTGCTGACATCCTACCACTAATGTGTCTTTTGCATTACTCTCCAAATTGTCAATAACAACTTTGATTGTACGCAGTAAACAAAATATGGGCATTAAGGAGGTGTTGGGTTGCACTCCACTGGCCTTCAAGGCCTGTAGTTGCCCAGCTTCAAGACAAAGAAAGAGCCCGGAGTCAGTGACAGAGACATCAATGGTTTAATGGATAGCGGGATCTTATACTTCTGAAGCAACACCCCACCATGTGCAGCAGATGGTGGGCAGCACACGGTGCCAGTCTTTGCTCCTGGGGGGAAGAGGAGATTGCCAGTTATAGGGGGAATTGAAGTCAGGTTAGCTCTTTGGTTACCAGGGAAACTAGCAGCGGGCAGGCCCCTCACCTCCTCTTTGATAAGAACAATCTCTAGCTGGGGCCTGGGGACAGTATGTAGGAAGGTCAGTCATGTGAGTAGGGTGTAACTAGACCCCAGGCACTGGTCTAGCTGGGGATGTACAGAGAGCAAGAGAACAGCAACTTCCAGTGACCTGACCACACAGGAGAGAACTCATAACCAAACAAAAAACAGCAAATGACTTAACTGCGGAATCTTTGGCATCCTTATCTTCCTCAGTTTATCCATAGAACCCAATCATCCCCTTGTAGTTCATCACAGCCTTTTCCGTTCAAATCTTTTTTTTTTTCTTATTCCAAGTTACCACACATTCTAGGCTTATCATAAACTAAAGAAAATGTAAAAATCCCTTTAGAAGAAAGCTAATTTAATATTTATTATTTCAATTCAGACTTGCAGGAGATAAAGTGGAGTGCGAGAAGATGGTCACGTCCCAGGTCTCAGGCGAGTCCCTGGGACGGCTGCCAAGTGTGGATTCTTGGCTTCGCACAGGAAAGAGTTCAAGAGAGAGCTATAGTAAAGTGAAAGAAGGTTTATTCAGGGAGATACATACTCCACAGACAGAGTGTGGGCCATCTCTGAAGGTAAGAGGCCCCAGGGTAGGGTTGTCAGTTTTTATAGGGGTGAGTAATTTCATAGACTAATGAGTGGGAGGATTATTCCAACTATTTGGGGGAAGGGATGGGGATTTCCAGGAATTGGGCCACCGCCCACTTTTTGGTCTTTTATAGTTAGCCTCGTAACTGTCATGTTGCTGGTGGGTGTGTCATTTAGCATGCTAATGTATTACAATGAGCATATAATGAAGCCCAAGGCCCACTGGGAGTCAAATCTTCCGCCATCTTGGACCAGGTTGGTTCTAAACAGTTTTTGTCATGTCCTATGGCTATATCATTCTTTTAAAGGTTGTGCCTTGCCCCCTTCCCTCCTTATTCAAGACCATTTGTCGTTTATTGATTTACTTAAACAAAACAAATAAACCAATTTTTTTTTTTTTCTGCACAGGGTCTGGTGCTGTCAGGCAGCAGGCTTTGTTGGGAAAGAACACAGCTCAGGAGCAGGGTATCTGGGAGGCAGAGCCTGCCTTGATTACAGCGGCTCCCAATTCTTTTTTTTTTTTTTTTTTTTCTGTACGCGGGCCTCTCACTATTGTGGCCTCTCCCGTTGCGGGTCACAGGCTCCGGACGCGCAGGCTCAGCGGCCATGGCTCACGGGCCCAGGCGCTCCGCGGCATGTGGGATCTTCCCGGAGCAGGGCACGAACCCGCGTGCCCTGCATTGGCAGGCGGACTCTCAACCACTGCACCACCAGGGAAGCCCCCAATTCTTTAATCTTTGCTTCTCCTCTTTGAGGTGCTTGTCTTGCTCCCAAAATCATTTTTACTCCAACAGTAAATTCTGTAAGTTGCTTAAGACATATGCATTTGAATATAAAAATTATTTTCCTTTAACCAAAAAAAAAATTAAAGTATTATTTGCAAAAGTCAGCCTCCATCCTGTATAGAACTTTGTAAATTTGAAGTTTTGTATCCATGGACTTTCTTAGCAGCAATTGATTTCCTTGAGATAAACCCAGGTCATGATGGGCGTCTCAGGCTTTATGATAACTGGCTGCCCTATGTAAATAAAGCACTTCATCTCTGCTAAGGCAAGGTATCAAAAAGAAGTGATGTCTCAGAAGGAAAGTTATATGTAGGAACTGTTATAGCTTTCTCCAAAATTCCAAAACTCCATTCTGTGAATCATTTATACCAGCCTGCAAAAGGTTCAATACATTTGTTTTCTGCCATAAACACTTAAAACAAAATTGGATCCGTTGAGTCATATGGTCCAAGCAGAACAGCTTTCTTGGCAGATGGACATATTGCAGAAACTTAGTCTCACTCAAAACTGGCAGCTTTTCAGGATACTAAATAAATGAGTAAGAATAATACAGCAAAGTGAGATATATGTGGCACCCCAAATCTAAAGAGACCCATAGACTGTTAAAACTTTTCTCAATAGTAGAGGGACAAGATGCAGCAATTTATCTCTCATCTTGGAAGGGATATTTCAACATTCCTATGAGATGGAGCCCCTAGAAATGTCACCAAGGTGGCAAGTCCCTGAATTTTGTGGGATGCGTTCCCCAATTCTAACATGCATGTCAAAGTCTCTAGAGTTGCTGATACTTCCTGTTCATCAGATGCAAAATCACCGCATCATAAATGTAATGTATAAACATGACATCGTTTTGAACTGAGAGGTGTTTCAGGTCATTACAGACTAGACTATGACAGAAAGCTTAACAGTTGATATACCCCTGAGCTAGAATAGTACAATTGTGTTTCTGGCTCTACCTGCTGAAAGCAAACTACCTCTTTGCTCAAAAGTTTAGAGAAGAAAAGCATTGTCCACATCTATCATTGCCTATCAGTTGACAGGAGATGTAATGATTTGCTCCAGCAATGAAACTACATCTAGATTAGCAGATGCAATTGGAATCACTGCATGATTATATTTTCAATAATCTCATTTCATAATGGTTATTTACATCTGTCCTCTGCACAAGCAAAATAGGTAAGTTGAGGGCTTCCCTGGTGGCGCAGTGGTTGAGAGTCCGCCTGCCGATGCAGGGGACATGGGTTCGTGCCCCGGTCCGGGAAGATCCCACATGCCGCGGAGCGCCTGGGCCCGTGAGCCATGGACGCTGAGCCTGCGTGTCCGGAGCCTGTGCTCCGCAACGGGAGAGGCCACAACAGTGAGAGGCCCGCATACCGCAAAAAAAAAAAAAAAAAAATAGGTAAGTTGAATTAGCTGTGGTAGGAATAAACTCCAGCACTTTTAGGGGCTTGATAGTGACATTAATCTCTGAAATCCCTCTTGGGATGTGGTGTTGTTTCTGGTTTAATATTTTATGTGTAAAGGAAGATCTAGGGGTTTTCACTAGGCTTTCCCTACCATAACAAAGCCCTTTCCACGGGTTAAAGAACCAAGTCCGCTGATGAGCATGTGCTATCTGATTATGTATTTTGGAACTCAGAAGATAGTCACGGTGTGGGTTTAGGTGTCCATTGGGTCTACTATGAAATGGACGCACTCCATTGATTATGTGACCTTCATAAGCCTCTCTTCTGACTAGTACATTACAGTTCTATTTTTATCTCCAGGCATCAGTGGGAGGTCAGAGTCAATGTCAAATGTCCTTGAAAAGTCTGATGATTTCACCTTCACCAGTTCATAGTAACCATGGTAAATATTTGCAGGTCTTTAGGGAAAAGCTAGGAGAAATATTAACAATATCCATTTTGGGCTATATAGCTAGGTCTTTCCTCAAGAGGACTCAGTCTTCTTTTCATTAAAATGACTCTGGTTACTGTAAACTGGTTGAGGGATGTCTGTGACTGTATTGTGTTCTAAAACAGATCACGGTTAACACATTTGGGAATTTTTACTTTTACAAATTTAACGGACTACTCATTTATTTTAGTTCTAGGTACATAACGATGAACTATTCAACACCAAAATCTTTGCAGCATAGACATTCTGATTCCTGCTTCAGCTCTGCTCTGCAGTGGAGTTACCATTACTATTTTATCTCTGGAGATTAAGTGCCTCTATTTGCCATCTGCCACCCTGGAATTCCATTATCCCCATTGATTTCTGGGACCCCAGATCCATGACAGTAGTTTCTGCTTATATTTCTGAACAATAGAAAGTAGTCACAGGGACTTCCCTGGTGGTCCAGTGGTTAAGAATGCAGGGGACGCGAGTTCCATCCCTGGTTGGAGAACTAAGATCCCACATGCCACAGGGCAACTGAGCCGGTGTGTCGCGACTACTGAGCACCACAACTATATAGCCCACGTGCTGCAAACTACAGAGCCTGTGCACTGTGGAGCCCATGAGCCACAACTAGAGAGAAGCCTGCACATCGCATCTACTGAGCCTGTGTGCTCTGGAGCCTGTGCACCACAACTAGAGAGAAGCCTGCTCGTCGTAATGAAGAGCCCATGCACCACAATGAAAGATCCCTCAGGGCGCAGCGAAGGTCCCACCTGCCCCAACCCGATGTAGCTAAATAAATAAATAAATATTTAAAAAGAAAAACATATGTAATCACAAAGGAGCTCATTAAGGACACTGTGGACTCCCCATGAATATATTTCTTCCAGACTTAATGAAGGGAGTGTATTCTGATCCACCTGAGGGGTGTATTAGGAGATAAATAAACAAATAGGACATCATAAATACATTCTACCGTTCCGATCTCACTAAGACTTTGGTTGTATCCCTCAGTAATATGACAGGGAATTTCTAGCATTTAATTTAATTAAATGTAAGCACTTTTTGGTCCCAGATTTTAGTCATTTGCAAAGGAAAATGTTAAAGCTACTCCTAGCTTCTTGATTTAACATATTGAATCCAGAACCTTGGCTAAGTGAGACCTTATTGCTCTCCTCAGCCTGAGCCAAATTTGTATTTCTTCTACCTTAATCTAAAAACCTTAGGATTAATTCTCACTTGTTTACCTAGGTTTTGGTAAATGTAGAATGTTAAAATCATATGTGAAAAATTTTTGGTATATGTAATACTTTCCATGTCACACTTTGTACATTACCTTCTGGCCCTGTTGGAACTTGACTCTGGTTATAGATGTAGGAGCATTAAGAATTGTTGGAGATAGGATATGGAGAGGATTAGCAGTCTCTTCTTGCAAGAGAACTGTCTCAGTGGGGAGGAAATTATAGTTTCTTCAAACAAGAGGAAACTAACGTCTTTAAAACAAGAGGTTGAAGAGATAATTCTAAAAGAAAGGCAGTTTAGCAGAGTTTAAAAGTTCAACTTTCCAATCTTATTTGGAATTTTTCCATATGCCTCTATCCTAATATTTAGGACCCCAATCCTTCCCAATCAATACCGTAAATTTATCATAAAAAGCCTTGCAAGCTTGAGAATTCAATTCTGTAATCTTATAATTTAGGTATGATTTTTTTATAGATCTTTATTGGAGTATAATTGCTTCACAATACTGTGTTAGTTTCTGTTGTACAACAAAGTGAATCAGCCATATACATACATATATCCCCATATCTCCTCCCTCTTGAGCCTCCCTCCCACCCTGTCTCTTCCACCACTCTAGGTCGTCACAAAGTACAGACCTGATCTCCCTGTGCTATGCTGCTGCTTCCCACTAGCTAAATATTTACCATTTGGTAGTGTATATATATCAATGCTACTCTTACTTCACCCCAGCTTGCCCCTCCATCCCGTGTCTTCAACTCCATTCCCTATATCTATATCTTTATTCCTGCCCTGCCACTATGTTCATCAGTACCACATTCATATGGGAATACAAAAGACCCTGAATAGCCAAAATAATACTGCAAAGAAAAGTGGAGCTGGAGGAATCAGGCTCCCCAACTTCAAACTATACTACAAAGCTACAGTAATCAAGACAATATGGTACTGGCACAAAAACAGAAATATAGATCAATGGAACAAGATAGAAAGACCAGGGATAGACCCACACACATATGGTTGCCTAATTTATGACAAAGGAGGCAAGAACATACAATGGAGAAAAGACAGCCTCTTCAATAGTGGTGCTGGGAAAACTGGACAGCTACATGTAAAAGAATAAAATGAGAACACTACCTAACACCATACACAAAAATACACTCCAAATGGATTAAAGACCTAAATGTAAGACCAGACACTGTAAAACTCATAGAGGAAAACATAGGAAAAACACTCTTTGACACAGGTATGATTTTTATAAATATGAGCAATATGTCTATAGAAGATGAGGTTTTATTTTATGGTAGTCAGCTCCCTTATAAGAGATTTGGGCAGGAAAATTAGTGTTGTGAACTCATCATTTTTTTGCTCCAAATTTCACAGCCCATTTAGAAGCCATAAAAGCAAAGAAACAGAAACAAACAAAAAACCTTCCTAATGTGAAGTTAATGTGTCTGCTACATAGTTCTCCCTTCCAAATTTCTTGCAAAGTACTTCATTTGGTCATGCTAACCTATAATTATGTAGGAAAGAGAATTCTGTAAAAAGACAGCATCAGTCTAGCTGTGTTGGCCCAGTAGAAATCCTCTATGCAGTGGTCCATCTAGAAATATTATTTTGGGGGGGAGAATTTTTGTGGATGACGATAGTGGCTTCAGTACTATTTAATTTGTTACTATGAGTAAAGGATTGTTTAAGTTTTCATTTTCTTCTTGTGTCAATTTTTGTAGGTTATGTATTTCCAGAAATTAAAAAACATTTTTTTAACCTCAATTTTATTTACTGACCTAGAGCATTGGTTCTTAAATGAGGGCTAATTTGCCCTCAATGGGACATTTTTTAAATTCTTTTTGGGTCACAACAGGATTTTTTCTATTGACATTTAGTAGGTAGAAACTAGGATGCTGTGAACTATCCTGCAATATAGAGGACAACCTTCCCATCAACCAAACCTTATTTGATCCAAAATGTTAATAGTGCCAAGGTTGAGGAACCTTGGTCTAATGTGTTTTGTGATATGTCTCAATATAATTTTAAAACTCTACTGCATATTTTGTATGTTATCTTTTTGTATGTTACCTCTGTGGCTTTCTTATTTTACTCAAATCTTGACCTGACAATTTTTGCTATTTTGACAATTTTTCAAATGTATATAACATTTTTGTTCTTGTTAGCAGCAGAACCTATCCTAAAACCTATCCAGCATTTTCTTCTAAATTGTATCATTTCTTTGTAGTAGTATCTCCATAATATGTCATATCTGGTTAAGAGAGAAGGTGAATGATAAGTTAATGGTAAGCTGAGGAGGAATGTAATCAAAAGAACAGCAATCTTTATTCAAAATGTGAGATTCATAGGTAACATCTTGATTTTGCTTAATTAATATGTCATTCTTATTTGGACAGTAGTAGTGGACAGTTAAACAAGAGAAGGAAAAACATTGATATCTCCTTGTAAATTTCCCCACATTTTTATTAGGAGGAATTTGTAATTAATAAATTTTTATTTTTTCTCCCTAATGAGAAGACAAAACTTGTTCTTAAATAATCTGTAATTGTTAGTTGAAAGAAATGAAGATGACTCCAAGTGAAAAAACAGGATATGGAAGAGAAACTCTGACAAACAATTCTGAAAGATTCAAGTGATAAATGCATTAATGTGGAGAATACCAGAATTTACTTATAGATTCTAAAATTTTATATATAGAATGCATAAATTTTGAAATTTATGTATAAAATCACATAAAATTATATATATTTGATAAATAGTCCTGAATAAAAAACACCTATACGTTGCATATACATTTTAATTTTCTTTGCTTTTCATGGCAAGTAACTAAAATTATTTCTGACATATTGTATTTTTATGTTTATGAATGGTTAAAAGATTTAGGTATCATTGCATTTAACAACAGTTCTACAACTTTGGTGTGCATTATACTTATCTGAGTAAGGTTGATGAATATGCAAATATCTGGTCCCTCTTTCAGAGATTTTGATTCAATTTTCAAAATAGAGCTGCTCTATCTATCTATGCATCCACACGCTTCTTAGGGATATAATAAGGTTTGAGAGATGTGAGTAACTGTGTTTTAACCTAAATACCAAAATAGAGAAAAACAATATATTTAAGTATTCTATGGCAAGTTTATACTTAATACATGACAGCAAAATTCAGTCATAGGAAAAATAATTATTAAGCACCTAAAATTTGAAAAATAACATTGCTCTTTTTTGGAGCAATATATATGCAAAACAAACAAATAAACAAAAAATTGTGTACTCACATTGGTCAGTCTTAGCTAAGTTATGCTTAAGTTATAAACCACAAAGTTTCAGGGACACATACAAAAAAGGAAATAAAAATGATGCATTTCCTATTATTGTGACATGTTCATGATGGTTTGTCTGTGGATGTGCTTCTCATTTTTATTAAAGGAACTGAGCTAGATGACCAGTCCCAGTTAAATATATTTCTGTTTTCATAGGAAATGGAAAAGATAAAATGATGGAACCATCAAAGGTTCTTAAAGATTTTCCTTGGAAGTGCCTCATCCCTCTTCTGTTCATATTTTATTGGTCAAATTCAGTGTAAGTACAATAGTCAAGCCTGGAGTTAATGAGATAGGAATGTAAGTCCTCTCATAGTGAAGAGACAACAAATATTTTGTAAACTAATACAATCCTAAAATTGTAGGATTTTACAATCATAAATTTGTACAATACTGACTTGAAGAAATTTTAAATATGATGTTTGTGAAATATGCTATCTAAAATTTATTTTCACGTATTCTAGCAGAAATGCAATTAAAATTATAGATAAATCTCTTAGTGAATTTTAATCAACATGCAAAATGTATTACTTTTAAGTGTCCTATTCAAGAATGAAAGCTGGATGTGAGTGTGGGGTGAGGGGCAGAGAGGAAGAGAGGAAAAGTGTCAGTTGTATCTATGCTCTAGAAATTCTAGATTTCCTAGATAAATATTAGAGATTTATTAATCAGGATAAAATTTTACAAGAAATACATTTTTTATTTGTTTTAATAAATGACGTTCAAGATATATTGATTTCTTAGAAATATTATAACATCTCTGACTTTGAATTTACAGAAAAACCTAATATAATACACACTTTTGAGTGGTGTTATTGTCCTAGGGCTTAGATTCAGAGGATTTTTCCACTTGAAATTAATTTCATCTTACACTCAAATAATTTTACTTCTGTCAGAAACAAACCCTACATAAGTTGTATGAAGGTGGATAAAGGCTAGAAAGCTAGGAATTTACTGGATCTTTAAGAAAAGATTGTACGAGTTTTTGTGTCTTTTTACTCATAAATATAGGTGTGTGTGGTGGTGGATTTTTTTCTGGTACTTGCTTTAATTTTAGCATCCACCTGGTAATGCTTAGGGGAGAGAGGAAACCTACAGCTTTCATCCAACTATATCAGTGGTATCATCTACCACAAAGAACCTTGTTATTTGACCTGGTTCAGATCAGTGTGCACTAGGAAGGAAGGTGGGGTTTAGAAAAACATGCCAAAGATGATTACAGTATGAGGTAAAATGGTATAAATATATTTAAGGAAAGAGGGTATATTAATTTATAGTTGTCTACTATGAAAGCAATGGAACTAAATGATTACTACATGGGAGATGCATTTTAAACTGGGCCTCAAAAATCATATCATGGTTGGAGACAGCCAGGTAGAACAGAGTAGCGTGAAGGAGCAGATAATGAAAATTTATGAAAGCGTCAGAGTATTCTCTTTGTGGGAGATTTCACAAACCCAAGCCTCCAATTATTTTTTTTTAGTAGAGTTATAGTCAGTTTAAAGCACACATATTCAGCAGTAAAACTTCAGATAGTGATATCATAGACAAATATCTACATTTTAACTTATGAGCTTACATCCTAATCTTAGTTAAAGTTCTGGTGAAACTCACTCTTACTCTATTTACTGTTGTTCTTTTTAATTAGCATGAATTGGCGTTAGTACTAGTATATGAATAGAAGTGAGGTGAAACCTTTCAAGAACTTACAGAAAAGTAAAAAATTCAAATATTTAGTCCGAAACCTTATACTTCCAGGTAATTGCACTGTTCTTATCTTAGGATAAATCTTAAATAAATACTTTAAAATTTTCCTTTAATCAGGAAGACTAATTCTTGAAGAAAAATACTTGTGCCCATTTTCTCTTTATTTAATTTTCTTTTTTTAACTTCCACCTTCCCTTCCTTCCTTCCTTCCCTCCTTCCTCCTTCCCATCCCTTCCCATTCTTACCCTTCCCCTTCCTTTCTTTCTTTCTTTCTTTCTTCCTCTCTCCCCTCTTCTCTCTCTCTCTTCACAATTTACTATGAACAGGAAGCACAAAACATGACAGACGGAATGTACCCTTCTATCTTGGGAGTGGATTTTCAAATCTCTTAGTTCAGCCTTGAGATTATTCTCCATCATTTGCATCTACAGCTCTAGAGTTGGCTTCCAAAGTGTTATTCTGCTATTTAGCCCCTGACTCTCAACTCAAGTCGTTTCTCAAATTCTTTCTTCTATTTTCTTAGTTAGGTTTATGTCATTTGGAACAATTGACTATGTGTCATTTATCTCTGAGGGAATCTTAGAAAAAAATTATATTAATGATTCATGGGTTTTTTTTTAATGGTCTGGAAAGCAGCTCTGAACTCAGATATTTTTTGTTTTATCTAGAAACTTTATTGGAGCTTGGGTTAGATGTGAGGAATTATTCACAATTATTTTGACAATAACTAAATGCCCTTAATAGAGTGACAGATTTTATTTAGGAATTCAATGTCACCATCCAGGAATAAGATGATCAACCAAGGACATCATCCAAGACAGAAAAGACATAATTAATTGAACCCCATTTATAGAGAATCCTTGAAAATTTCTGGCTGGTGAAATCTATAAAGACCCATGAAGTAATCAATCACATGTCCATGTACAACTTTTTTTCCTCTAGAATTTTTCTTCATTTTTTTTTTGAGAATATTTTTGTAGTTTTAATATATGTATTAGGTAACATCATTCTCATTTTCAAACACTACAGTGAACTCCCATTGGAATTAGAACCCTATTAGAATTCTCGAAGAGATTAAATTTTAAACACGTCTTCCAAGGCCCAGTCCGACCTGGTTTACTTCCCTGTTCTCACTTTCATTTCCCCTTTTCCCATAATCACTTGTCTTTTTTTTTTTTTTTTTTTTTTTGCGGTACGCGGGACTCGCATTGTGGTACGTGGTCCTCGCACTGCTGTGGCTTCTCCCATTGCGGAGCACAGTCTCCGGACGCGCAGGCTCAGCGGCCATGGCGCACGGGCCCAGCCACTCCGCGGCATGTGGGATCTTCCAAGACCAGGGCACAAACCCGTGTCCCCTGCATCGGCAGGCGGACTCTCAACCACTGCGCCACCAGGGAAGCCCTCACTTGTCTTTTTATAATTCCACTTTAAAGATATATTTTCCCTTTCCTTCTTATGGAATATTCTGCCACCAGATCTTCTGAAGGCTGACTCCCTCATTTATGTATTTGCTCCTTTTCACCTTTCCAACACGTCTTTTCTTTTTCTTTTTTCTTTTTTTTTTACGGTACGCGGGCCTCTCACTGTCGTGGCCTCTCCCGTTGCGGAGCACAGACTCCAGACGCGCATGCTCAGCAGCCATGGCTCACGGACCCAGCCACTCCGCGGCATGTGGGATCTTCCTGGACTGGGGCACGAACCCGTGTCCCCTGCATCGGCAGGCGGACTCTCAACCACTGTGCCACCAGGGAAACCCTTTTTTTTTTTAAGTGTGGTAAGGACACTTAACGTGAGATCAACCCACTTAAATTTTTAAGTGCACAAGAGAGTATTGCGAACTATAGGCAACTTGTTGTACAACAGATCTCTAGAACTTATTCATCTTGCATGAATCAAACTATTCAGGCT
The DNA here is from genome assembly GCF_963455315.2 of Globicephala melas. Lineage (NCBI taxonomy): Eukaryota > Metazoa > Chordata > Mammalia > Artiodactyla > Delphinidae > Globicephala > Globicephala melas. The sequence goes on from NW_027207779.1 coordinate 80,395, forward strand.
TAAAAAAAGAAGGAAATTCTGCCATATGTGACAGCATGAATGAACCTGGAGGACATTATGGTAAGTGAGGTAAGCTGGTCACAGAAGGACAAATACTGCATGATTCTACTTATATAAGGTACCTAAATAGTCAAGCTCATAGAAGTAGAGAGTAGAATTGTGGTTACCAAAGACCAGGGGAAGGAGAAAATAGAGAATTGTTGTTCAGTTTTTCTTGACCATCGAACTCCTGATCCTTTATCACTCTCAGGAATATGTGCTATTTTGTTGCTTTTTTAGCATTTATGCCTTTCTAAAATAATTCTGTTCATTTTATTTTTTGCACATGTTTTTCATAGTCTGTTTCCATGAGCCACATAATACAAAATTTAAAACTGCTTTTGAATTCCAGATATTTGAGAATTCGTATTTTTATAATTGTTATTGTAAATAGAATTTGTACCAGGTATTTTAAGTTATAAGGCCAAAATCAATTTATAATGAAAGCAATAATCCCCTACTTCACCATTCCCTGAAAGTAGCCCAATTTCCTAGAGACAAATACTTTTAATAGTTTCTATTTTTACTTCTTCCTTCTTTTGGTGATTACTTAAATAATGTTCTGTATTTTGAAAAGTGAAAACTTGATAGTACTAAATTGAACCATGTGATTTTTGAGAAACTTAGTGAGGAGGGTAATTAAATTTTTAAAATATGAAGGGAAAGGAAAATATATTAGGTACTTACTATGTATCTTTTCCTTATTCAGTATAAAATTTATATATAATGTTTTTTTCCAAAGTAATAAAGGAAAATTTAATATCATGTAGCAAATATTTAAGCAAGTGATGAAATATTATTAGACTTTATCTCTAATATCCAGGTAAATCATGTTATGTGTCAAGAAAAGTAGCACTTAGGTGGAGATAAATTGGATTTAAAGAGATAAATCCAGTCAACAAAGGATTCTTGTAATAGATTGAAATGTCAGAACCTAATATGATGCATTAAAGAGACTAGTTTTGCAACTATAACAAAATTATCTCCTTCTAAAGTGTTTAGGATTTTTTGACATTTTACTCCAGCATCTAATTTAATACCTTATTGATGATTAAGAATAAGGAAATGAAAAAATGAAACCCTATATTTTAAGAATGTTGTAAAACAATGTCATTATAAATATAGCATATTAATGTCAAATGATATATACTATAGTATTGATAAAATAAAATGTAACTTAAGAATACATATATTCATAGCTACTATAGTATCTTTCCATTTTTTATTTTTAGGGAGGAGAACTTTTTTTGTTTATTTCTGTTGCAGATTTGTGAATAAATTGTGGGAATTTATAGCTGGAATTAAGGTGTCCCAATTGGTAGTTTAATACTCCAGTCACTCTAATTTAGTATTAGAAGGAGCATAAAACATTGGGAATGCAGAAGTAAAACATTAATCCTTGTTATAAGTCTCAATTCAGTGAATTTTCAATCTAGATACTTTTCTATTCTTTGTCTAAGAAGAATGGAATTTTTATTGACATAATAAATTTGCATGTGATTTTACTCACAATTATTATTTACAAATATAAGTAATGAAACAATAGAAATTTAATTTAAATAATTTTATTTTAATAAAGATTATTGGTTATTTCCAGTAGCATGATTCATTTCAAATTAGAGCAGAACACAGAAAGCTCTTTAAAAACTTCAGCAAGTTTAAGAATATGTAAATGATAGATCCATATTTATTTCAGAATATCAATTCAGATTTGTAATGACAGAAAAAAAAGATAGGTCTTTCAAATTCTAAATTTTCAATGTTACTCAAGACAATTTTCAAAAGAGAGTTCCTTAGTTTCTATAGATTATATTTTAGTAGGAATTCCACTTCTAATTTTAGGTTTATTTGTGTGTTTACTTATTTATTATCCAACAAATAATTATTAGCTATCTCCTGTTATCTGGTCAATGATTTCCAAAGTGCCTACTATTTGTCAATCACTGTTCTAGATAATGGAATTATGGTGATTAAAAAGCCAAAAAAAAAAAATTCCTGCTCTCACTGAGCTCACAATTCTGGGAGAAAATAGGAAAAACAATATTAAAGGTAAGTAAATACAAATCATAATAAGTGCTTAGCAGAAGATTAAACAGCTATTACAAAGATCCAGTTATTAACAAAATAAGCAGATCCCTTTAGAGAAAGTTCTTATATTTTCCCGTTTTTGAGTTTTTAAAATTCGTTTTACATTTTAAAATTTGCTTCATGAAAATTAAGGTTAAACTTATGAAAGCACATGCCAATAAAACGATCTTATTAAGATTTTTTTTAATATACAAAAGGTACAACTAGGTTTGTTGATCAAATTTAGTTTATGTGTGAATGGAAGGGAAGATTAAGAATTTTATGTGTTATATGTGCAAAAGAGAATGAAAGAGAGAGAGTTGAGAGAGAGATTGATTTAGAAGGGCTGGGATATAAAAGCTCCCAGCAGTAGTGCAGGAATGATATCTATCACCCAAGTAAGTTGACAGATGTTTGTACCCTGTTCATGTCACTTTAATAGACTTTATTGCGTAGAATTAGTGAATAATGTATAAGGTAAATATAAATGTGTAATGAAAAAGTATAAAGCATTTCCAGTTTTGACTTGTTCCCAATATTCTTCAAGATAAATGAGATAGATGTAAAACAATTGGAGAGAAAATTCAAACACTGTGAAAATACGTTTTTAAAAATAAACCCCTTTAAGAAAATAATACAGCTAAATCCATGAAGTATAATTTTTTGCAAAAGTTCATTCAGACAGACATGAATATATATTTAAGTAATTTATGATGTTCCTAACTTTCAATTCAAGTTATAAATAATTCAATATATTCATATATATTTATGATTACATTCAATTAAAATAATAATTTAATTTTTGGCTTTTGGGAAATAAAAAAATCATATAAATAAAGTCAAATAAATTAATGTCTTAATACTAAGTTCTAATAGTATACACGGTTTTAAATTTCCATGTCTTAGCTTTTGTTCCTTAAGTCCAAAATACCAATTTTTGTCTTGCATTAAATATTAAATGTTTATTTCATGTTCAGGTAATAAGATATAGAAACATGGAGAATAGAAAATACATTAGTAGTTGAGCATGATTTTAAATGAATAATATTGTGTTTTATTTGACATTGAAATAATATTAAGATCATTATTATTACTATTATTATTTTAGTATTTTGTCACTATCAATATCTTTGAAAATCTTTAATTTGGTGAAAGAAAACTTTGTTAATGTTGGTATTTAAGTACTTAGCACAATTTCACTGTTATGGAACAGTAAAAAATCATTAATTCTTTCCATTTGATTTTTTCTTAACATCTCTACCACCTTACTCAAAATGACATTGTATTTCTTCTTTTTACATTCAGTATTTAATTGTCATCATTAGACTGTGTTTTTTTTATTAATCGGTGTACTAGATAGTAAATTCTTTTTATTTCAGAATTAACCTCAATATAGTTAAGTCAAGTGCTCCAAAAAAAATGTGGATTGGTAAATTTCATTAGCCTCCCTCTGTGTGATTTATAGTCTTGTCTCTTAAATAATGTAGTTTGAGACAATAAGTAAGATCCTTCACAGTGAAGGTGCCTTTCTTCTCTTGCTACATATCACTTATTACTTCTATGAATATTAAAACATTGCTTAAATTATAACAGCACCTTTCAGCGGTTATCGTTAGTACTTCAAGAACACATTTAATGTCTTTCATGGTAGATGATCACAATAAATGAGACAGTAACTAAAGAACTCAAATGAAAAATATAGGTCACATCCAATCTGTGACTTTTGACCCTAAATCAATTCTTTTCAGCATGCTGAGAACTGATTCACGGGCTTATGGTGGAAAATTGATATATAAGACTGTCTTTTAACATTCCATAATGATTTGAGAAAATTTAGCAACAATATCTTCTCATTCCCATAAAACTTAGCTTCTGGAAACATAATCTAAACGATTTCAAGCCTTACTGCCACTTCCTATTAACTGTAATCCTGAACTTTTGACCTCTGTGACCCTCAGTTTCCCCATTTTAAAAAATTATAAGTAAAATAATTATCCTTTGGGTTTCTTTAATATTACATAAAGAATGAAACAATTAAATGTAGAGGACAATATATGTGTTAATTATGAATTTCTAAAAGGATAGGGTAAATACCACTAATGTGCTGGCAGGTTCTCATTATGGGGAAGAGTTCCTTCCATAAAGTCTGAAACTTTGTAGAAAGACAGACCATTAGTGAGGAAGTATTAGCCAAAACATCCCTAATGACTAATTAGAAGATACACTTTGGAACTATGTCTGCCATTTGCTTTTTTAATTTCCACATCAAAGTTTGTAATTATAATACTCTTTTTATCAGGAAAAGAATCTCACAATGGATTAAAGCTTTTTGAGAAGACTCTATTAGTGACTGAAATTTTTAAAAGGTGAAACAAAAATGTGTGAAACTACATGCTATGTCTGAACAGACAGGCCATTTTCTGATAATGAACCTGACTTGCTTAACTGTGTATTTCTCTTTGAACATAACTTTGAATTGGCATAATTACTTAAAGTTCTAGATCATCTGGCTACTCTTTAGTGTTCAAATATCGTTGTGGAAATACTCTTATTTTCTTCGTATTTTTAACATACTTAAGTCCACCCTTCTGCCAGCATTCATATAGCAAATTCTCTAGGAGACTATACACGATACCATTTCTGTTATATAATATTATCTCCAAATTGATTATTAGCAACAAGATGAACCAATTTTATATCAATTGTTAGGGACAAGAATAAGGATTTATTGTTTTGATAATGAAGCAATCAGACTGTTTCTTCTTTTTGAAAATTACATTTCTTAGGGGAAAAAATGAGTTTGTTTATAACAGTAGTTGCCTGAGATACATTTTCCACATATGTAAGTATTTACTTGTCTTATGAAAATCAAGGGGCAAAATACATATGGTAAAATGAATGAAGTGAACTAAATCTACAAATACAGCATGATGATGTTTACATGTGTATTCTCCCATGTAATCACCACCCAGAACAAGATACAGAACTGTTTCAGCACCTATGAAGGCACTTCCTTGCCCTTTCTCAGTCTAAACTAGCCCCTAGATTTAACTACTATTCTGAATTCTCTCCTCATCAATTAGATTTGACTATCCTAGAACTTGCCATAAATGGAATCATATAGCAGTTACTACTTTTGTCTTGAGTTGATTTCACTCAGTATTATGTCTGTTAGGTTTATTCATGTTGCATATATTCGAAGTGTATTCTTTTGTACTTCTCTGTAATATTCCTTCATAAGATTTACCACAATTTACCCATTCTCTGTTGTTAAGCATATGAGTTTTTCCCAGATGCTTGTTATTATGAATAAATATGTTATAAATATTTTTGTCTTTGTGTGGACTCACTTCTCTTGTGTATACATTTAGGAGTGGAAATAATGGAAACGGCCAGCTATCCTGAAGCAGTTTTATAATTTTACATCCCTACCAGCCATGTATTCAATTTTTCCACCTATTCCACATATTTGGTAATTTCTTTCTTAGTTAATTATAGTTGTCCTAGTAGCTGTATTTATTTGTACTTTTAATTTGTATTTATGTAACAGTATTTCTTTGTATTTTTAATTTGTGTTTTCCTGATGAATAGTGATGTTGACTATATTTATTATGCTTATTAGCTATTTAAATATAATTTATATGAAAATTCTTTTCAAGGGACATTTCCCATTATTTTTATTTTTTTCCTTATTGATTTGGAGAAGTCTTTTCTATATTCTGAATATGAGTCCTACAGCACATACATATAACAAATATATATTTTCTTCTACTATTTCTTTGGTGTTTTCACTTTCTTCATGAGGTTTGTTGACAAAGGAAAAAATCTTTATTATAAAGCCAATTTTTAATTTTTTGTTTTATGACTAGTTCTTCAGTGTTTTTGATTCCTATATTAGAGATCTTTACCTATTGCAGGGTCATATAGATATCCCTCTGCGTTTTCTTATAGAGACTTTAGATTTCTTTTCACAGTTATGCCTATGAACTAAGTTTTGTCAATTTCATAGAATGGTATAAGATAGTTGTCAAGTTTTATTTATTTTTTACCATTATAGAGATAAAATTACTTGATTCAATTATCTTTCATTAATTTATTGCTTCAACATAATTTCACCTCTTTAATCTTCGATATAAGTCAAGTGCCCAAATATATGGATCTATTTTAGTACTATTGATATTGTTTGTCTATTCTTATGCCAGTACACTATGATGCTAATAACTAGCTTTTTCAGTAATTTGTCAAATCTGGGATGTATGTCCTCCAATTTTATTTTTCCTCAAGAATATACTGACTACAGTAGGTTCTTTGCATTTCAAACTAAATCTTAGAATCACCTTCTCACTTTCTACAAAAGTTAAAAAAATCTTAGACATTTTCATTGAGATTTTAGTGACTATATAAGAATATGAGGAAAATTGATACTTTTACAATGTTTTCACAAATTTGGTATCTGTTCAATTATTTAGAACTTCTTTAATGTTTTTACAGCAATGTTTTGTACTCTTTATTGTAGGTTTTAGAAATCTTCTGAAATGTATTCTGCTGATTTTATATTTTTGATGTTATTAATGGTATTTAAAATTTTACTTTTAAATTGTTTGATGCTACTATTCAGAAATATACTTAATTTAATCATATTGACTGTGCATCTGGCAACTTTTAAAGTTTACTTACTACCTGAAATACTTTGTTTAGCATTCAAAACCATGATTAGGTATTAATAATTTGATATAATATTAAACTAAATACAAACTTATGGAAATTAATTGAACAATGATTCTTTTAAATAAAAGGCTCAAGATGGGTTGACCCCCAGACATCGATAATTTAAAAAAAAACAAAAAACACATATCAGATAGTAAGAAAGTAACAGAAAAGAATAAGTTAGTGCAAGTAAGGTTATTCACTGTGTAAGTCCTCTAAAGTTTACAGAAATCTAGTGGAGGTTATTACATTCCGGAGTTTGATTTGGTATAGATATCATTGTACCTATATTTAATAGGCAGGTCCTGGCTGGAAAAAAATCTCTCTGTCTATAAGTTCACCTGTTTATATGTCTGTATATACATATAATTAGCATTTAGCAGTGGTTTATAGTTTTGAATTCCAATAATTGCTCCTATTATAAGGAATTCAGAAGTAGAAATAAGTAGGCCAATGATAGAATGATAAGAAAAGCTAAAATTTAAGAGGAAAGAAGTAAAAAAACTAATTTTATGCCCATTGTTTCTTTGTTGGAAACCTACTCATTATTCATAATTCACTTTAAATGTGTCTTCTTTGTGAAACAGTTAAAAAATAAATTCCTATCTTCGCTAAAATATTACCATGCATTCTTCTATCATAACATATAAAACAATTTATCTAAATACATATAATTATCCCAAACTGGACTGTAAGTTTTTTGAGAGAAGGCAAAGAATTGTATTTGTCACTAAGTGCCTGGCAGAAAACAGAATTCATCTGGAGATGAACTGAAGAGCCTCCTGGAAGATGGAGATGAACAGAGGTACCACAGCCAACAATCAGTCTCAACTGCCAGACCTGTGAATCAGGCCATCTGAGACACTCCAATCCTAGTGAAGTCATCGTGCGACTATGGCCATATGAGCAACATCAGGCATGACCCACAGAAGACCTATCCACACTGACAACCCACAGCATTATGAGAAATAGTAAATTGTTGTTCTAAGTCACTTCAGGCTGTGGTGATTTGTGATGCAGTAATAGGTAAAGGAAGCAATTGCCATTTTGTGTAAACTATTTTTGATAATAGCAGATGGAAAATGATTTATTTTGTGAAGTAGTATTTATCATAAAAATAAAACCAAAAATTATAAAAATGAAAACACCTATAAATACAGATGATGACATGTTGAGCAAAATATTAAATGAAATTCAGTGAATAGTTAAATTTATATGTATAACTACTAAGAAAATATCTAGAATAAAACCTCATATTACCTGAATGAAAAGTCATTCGATAAAAATGACTTGTTTCTGATTTTAAAAATAATGCAAAGGGGGCTTCCCTGGTGGCGCAGTGGTTGAGAGTCTGCCTGCCGAGGCAGGGGACATGGGTTCGTGCCCCGATACAGGAAGATCCCACATGCCGCGGAGTGGCTGGGCCCGTGAGCCATGCCGCTGAGCCTGTGCGTCCGGAGCCTGTGCTCCGCAACGGGAGAGGCCACAACAGTGAGAGGCCCGCGTAACACACACACACACAAAAAAAGCAAAGGACATGGACATGTATACACGCACATACACACCTTGGCAAAACAGAAAACATTATAACCAAACTGTGTAAAATAATATCATTCTTATATTCCCATACATCTTTCCCATTTTATATGGATTATCACTCCCTAACTTTCCAAGTTCATTACTATCCTTCTTTGTCCATTTCTTTATAATGTATTGTTATGATCTGAATTATGTCCCCCCCCCAAAATTCATATGTTGAAACCCTAATCCCTAGTACCATAGAATGTGAGACTATTTGGAATAGTGTCTTTAAAGAGGTAATTAAGGTTAAAAGAGATCATAAGGGTGGGGCCCTAATCTAATAGGACTATGTCCTTATTAGAAGAGGAAGAGACTCCAGGGGTACAGGCACACAAAGAAAAAGCTATGTGAGGACACAGCAAGGAGGTGGCTGTCTACTCACCAAGGAGAGACACCAATGCTGCCAGCACCTTGACTGTGGTCTTTCAGCTTTCTGAACTCTGAGAAAATAAATTCCTGTTGTTTAAGCTACCATTCTGCGGTATTTTGTTATGGCAGCCCTAGCTGATGTAGGGGAAGAAAGACTTTCTTTCTACCCTCCTAGGTTCAACAGCTGTCTCTATGAAATAAACTGATAAGAGGCAGACTAACAGGAGAAAAGATACATAAGTTTATTAATTTTTAATATCACATGCACGAGGGCATTACAGAAGAAAAGTGAATACCCCAAAAAAGCAGAAACATGGGAGAGCTTACGTTCAAGAAGAAAACAAATATGTGGTATGTCGGTGGAATTATCTAAAGCTGACTCTGTCTTGAATAAAAGCAAGACTAGACTAGGTACAGTCTAAAATAGACATTGTGAAAAAAACAGGGAAAAGAATTATTTATTTTACATTCCTTTATTCTAATATTTTAATCTACTCTATACTATACTATACTAAATTTTATAAGGTGTGAAAATAAATAAAAGACAACTTCATTTAAAACATTATCAGGAAGTTTAGAAGGGAGAGCTCTCATGCACATACCAGCCTGAATAATCAGAAGGAAGAAGGAAGAGAAGCGATTTTTAAAGGGTCTTTTTGTATAGAATTCTTTGTGTAACATTCTCTGGGTTTCAACTTTTTATCCATGATGTTAAGAACGTTGTTTTTCTTCTGGTATGAGGGAGGACATTTTTTACATGGGAATTTCATCTCCTGCTTTTAAGAAAAGGAAGGAATGTCTATTTAGGTCTTCTGGCCATTTTTTAACTGGATTGATTGTTTTTATGATATTGAGCTCCATGAGCTGTTTGTATATATTGGAGATTAATCCTTTGTCCATTGTTTCATTTGCAAATATTTTCTCCCACCCTGAAGGTTGTCTTTTCATCTTGTTTATGGTTTCCTTTGCTGTGCAAAAGCTTTTAAGTTTCATTAGGTCCCATTTGTTTATTTTTGTTTTTATTTTCATTACTCTAGGAGGTGGGTCAAAAAAGATCTTTCTGTAGTTTATGTCAAAGAGTGTTTTTCCTGTGTTTTCCTCTAAGAGTTTTATAGTGTCTGGTCTTACATTTTGGTCTTTAATCCATTTGGAGTTTATTTTTGTGTATAGTGTTAGGGAGTGTTCTCATTTCATTCTTTTACATGTAGCTGTCCAGTTTCCCCAGCACTACTTATTGAAGAGGCTGTCTTTTCTCCACTGTATGTTCTTGCCTCCTTTGTCATAAATTATGTGACCATATGTGCATGGGTTTATCTCTGGGCTTTCTATCTTGTACTATTGATCTATATTTCTGTTTTTGTGCCAGTACCATACTCTCTTGATTACTGTAGCTTTGTAGTATAGTTTGAAGTTGGGAATCCTTATTCCTCTGGCCTGCTTTTCTTTCTCAAGATTACTTTGACTATTCAGTGTCTTTTGTGTTTCCATACGAATTGTAAAATTTTTTGTTCTAATTCTGTGAAGAATGCCATTGGTAGTTTGATAGGGATTGCATTGAATCTGTAGCTTGCTTTGGGTAATATAGTCATTTTCATAATATTGATTCTTCCAATCCAAGAACATGGTATATTTCTCTATCTGTTTATGTCATCTTTGATTTCTTTCATCAATGTTTTATAGTTTGAGTACAAGTCTTTTGCCTCCTTAGGTAGGTTTATTCCTAGGTATTTTATTCTTTTTGTTGCGATGGTAAATGGGATTGTTTCCTTAATTTCTCTTTCTGATTTTTTGTTGTTAGTGTATAGGAATGCCAGAGATTTCTGTGCATTAATTTTGTATCCTGCAAGCGGAAGACCTAAATAGATATTTCACAAAAGAAGACATACAAATGGCCAAGAGACACATGAAAAGATGCTAAAAATCACTAATTATTACAGAAATGAAAGTCAAAACTACAATGAGGTATTACTTCACACCAGTCAGAATGGCTATTATCAAAAACTCTAGAAACAATAAATGCTGGAAAGGGTGTGGTGAAAAGGGTACAGTCCTGCACTGGTGGTGGGAATGGAAATTGATACAGCCACTATGGAGAACAGTATGGAGGTTCCTTAAAAAACTAAAAATAGAACTACCATATGACCAGCAATTCCACTACTGGGCATATACCCTGAGAAAACCATAATTCAAAAAGAGACATGTACCACAATGTTCATTGCAGCTCTATTTACAATAGCCAGGACATGGAAGCAACCTAAATGTCCACCAACAGATGAATGGATAAAGAAGATGTGGCACATATATACGAGGAATATTACTCAGCCATAAAAAGAAACGAAATTGAGTTATTTATAGTGAGGTGGATGGGCCTGGAGTCTGTCATACAGAGTGAAGTAAGTCAGAAAGAGAAAAACAAACACCGTATGCTAACACATATATATGGAATCTAAAAAAAAAAAATTGTACTGATGAATCTAGTGGCAGGGCAGGAATAAAGATGCAGACATAAAGAATGGACTTGAGGACACAGGGTGATTGGGGAAGCTGGGGCAAAGTAAGAGTAGCATTGATATATATACACTACCAAATGTAAAATAGCTAGTGGGAAGCAGCTGCATAGCACAGGGAGATTGTGCTTTGTGACATAGAGGGGTGGGATAGGGAGGGTGGGAGGGAGGCTCAAGAGGGAGGGGATATGGGGATATATGTATGCATATGGCTGATTCACTTTGTTGTCCAACAGAAGCTAACACACTATTGTGAATCAATTATATTCTAATAAAGATCTATTAAAAAAAGAAGCAGAAAAGGAAGATCCCTCCCTGCCCCAGCAACAATGCGCTAACCACCAGTAAGAAACTGCCACAACCTCGAACTCCTGTTCTTCTCCAGTGAAATTTTATTCAAAACAACCTTCCCCAATTTCCTCCTAAAACCTAGTAGAAATTGACCTTCCTTTTGTCTCTTCACACTTGCCAATGATTCACTATATCTTGCCTGCCCCAGAACTGCAATTCCCTGCTCTCCAGATTACACCCATTTTGCTGGTAAAGTAACTGGCTATGTTACTTTTTGAGGTTGACATTAGTCACTTTCAAAGCCCTGCTACTTTCTGTGAGAAATAAAAACTTTTCATTTTACTGGGAAGTTATCTTATAGTATAAGATTGCGAATGATGATAAAGAGTAAATAGATTCAATATTCTCTCAGATATATGTGAAATAAGCAAGAAATAAAACAGAAAGGTAGATATGTTTATTCCTTGATAGTTTATATCTTAAAAATCTATTACCATAAGGTAGATGGACATAGAATCTACGATGATTAAAAACATATATGAATAAATTGCTTATCACAGCATTCTGATTTCAGATAAATAGAAATCAGGTGATAATTTCATATCAATCATTCATTGTCTTTGATATTTTTAAAAAGAACAAATTGTTTGCCTTAATTTCACAGCATTTATGTTACCTATCATTTTAATTGGTTAGGTACTAGGTGACTTTTAAAGTTGTATATATGTGATATGTAGCACTAAAAATAAGTTTACTGTCCATCAGTAAGGGAATGCACTATTACATTTTGATGCAGTCATACACTAAAAACAATGAGAGTTACTTAAATGAAAATGAACAAAAGTAAAAATGAATGTTGAGTTAACAAAGAAAAGATAAATATCAAAATTAGAACAATAGTTTTTCACTGGTTATATAAAGAAAGGAAGGACTTGTCGTATGAGCTTGTTACACCTTCCACATTTATTTCTAAACAAAAATGACACTTGCAGCAACTATTGTGAAGTATTTATACCTGATAAATCTAGATAAATGGTGCTCTATATTTTATGTACTTTTATGCATGTTTGAAATATTATATGATTAAATTCTTTTAAAAATGACAATTTTGTATTTCAAAGTTTTCTTTGAAAATTTCCTGCTCAAATTGAATTTTAAAGAATCTAGTAATGATTTTTCAGTGTGAAAATGATTTTATGCCAACTCCATTAGATAAACAATAGATATTCCTAGATACATCTGCACCAAGCCTTTCCTTTTATGTGTGCAGAGATTCTTGGCTAGCTTTATCTTTGTCTCTAGGGGATGTGTAATATCATTCTAAATTAGAAAAAAATGTACCCATGTACAATGTATATGTCTTCCATATAGCACTATCTTAAAATGTGTTAATCGAAATATAATGTATATACAAAAATGCACAAATTATAAGTATATAGTTCAATTAATTTGCACATAGTGAGAACACTTAAGTAACACCTGCACAGGTCATAGAACAGTACTTCAAAAATGTTCTCCCGCCTCTCCTTCCAAATAACCATTACCTTTATTTCTAATAGCTTAGACAGTTTTGTCTGGTTGTGTGTGTGTGTATGCATTGTGCATGGTGGGGGTTGTTGTGTATGTATGTGTGTGTGTGCAAGTATATGAGGGTCTCCTTTAGCCCACTTATGGGTTGATGAGATTCATCAGGGATGTTGCTTATAGCAATAGGTCATTAATTTACTTTGATTTATAATTTCATGTTACAGGAATATATTACAATTGATTTATTCATTACATTGTTGATAGATATTTGATTTGCTTCCAGTTTAGAACAAGTACAGATAAAGCTCCCATGTGTATTTTTGTTTTGTCTCTTGATGAACATATTGATATTCTGCAATTCTATTTGGTACATATAATTGGATAAAATTGTTGGTGCATGGGTGTCAACAATAGATAATGCCAGTTTTCCATTTTTACCTGCCACATTGTAGCTCTGTCAGTGATATATTTTATTGTCAATCCTATTAATTGTAGCGACCTGGTGGGTGTGTAGTGTTATCTTGTTTATTTATTTTTCCTCATGGTAACTATGTCTTGTATTGCCCTTGTGATTGATGGGAACATTTTCATACAGTAATTGGCCATTCGGATGTCATTTTTATTTAAGTGCCTCATCAACCATCCTGTCAATTGTTTATGAGATTCTCTGTATTTTCTTATTGATTTGTGGGACTTTATATATTTTTCTAGAAATGAGTTTTTGTCAGTTATATGTTGTGCAAATATTGTTTCTCAGCTTGTGACTTGAATATTTACTCTAATATATATAGTATTATATTAACTAGTACATTATTATATACGTGTGTGTGTGTATGTTTAACAAATTGACAAAACACTATTTATTGAACAGACCATCCTTTCCCTATTGTCATATATCAAGTGTCCATATATGCATGAGTGTGTTTCTGGACTCCCAAATCTGTACCATTGATTTTTTTGCTTATCCTTAATCCAAAACATAGCTTCCTAATTTATTTTCCAATAAATGTGATCGTCATTAGAATAATCACCAACTCTTTAATTCTTTTTAACTAAATTGCTTTTGCATTACTTATACTTCATATTTTAATATGTATTTTACAATATCCACAAAAAAACCCGATTGTAATTTTGTTTGTGATTGTGTTTCATGTTTAGAATGATCTGAGCAGATTAACATTTAACAATACTGAATCATTGATGGCAGGAATAGGATATCATCCTGCATTTATTTAGTTCTTTTAAAATGTACATAAATAATTTTTAAAGTCTTTAATGCAAAGGACTTGTACATTTAATATGGATATATTTCATGCTTTTTGATTTCGCTGTCGATGATACCATTTTCTTTCCATATGGCTTATATCCGGTATATAGATATTCAATCAATTGTTGCACATTTGTCTTATATTCAGAAAACTTGATAAGTTTATTTTATAAATATAATGGTATATCAGCAACTTACTGAATTATTCATCAATATTATATTTCTCAATAATAATAGCTTTATGCTTTCTTCTAATGTTTGCCTTATTCCAAGAGATCTAAAAAATAAGTCTACTAGAGATAACAACAGGCTTCCTTGCCTTCTTCCTTTGTTCAGAGAGAAAACTTTAAAAACTTTTTTTCAATTTTATTGTAATTTTTTTGCTGGAGTTCGTAAATATACTTTATCAGGTTATGGAAATTCTTCTCTATTACCAGTTTATTAAGATTGGTAACTAATTTTACCTGATGCTTTCATTGGTATTTAAGTATGATTTAATGTGTGTAAAAATGCCTGTATAAATGATGATCATTATTTCTAGGTTATCAAGGCAAATTGCTAGTAATTTACAGGTGTTGGACCTATGGTTTTGACTCCTGCTTTTACCTAAACTGATTAACACTTTGACAGAAAAAAAGTAAAATAATGATATATTTATTGCAAAAATAAGAAATAATATTTAAAATTAATTTTTCAATTAGTTGAAGTGATAATGCAGCTGTTTGCTTGCATATCACAGAAAACATGATACGAAGGATGTCATCTGTACATTTTAGGTTAACATCAAAGAGGAATCCTATGAAATATTAACAGGAACAGAATTAAGGTATGTATAGGTAATTTTTAAAGATTCTAGTTCCCTGTAAAACTAATAATTGGATAGACATCAGCATTATTACTTCCCCAACATTAAAATTTTTTAAATGATTCAAAATTTAAATACAGTAACTTATGAAGTAACCAGGTCCCATTATGACTGACCACTGAAGGGTAGATTGCATGAGGCACAATTACACGAGCCCAAGTGCCAGCTTATTCCCACTACTTCCCTCAAAGCAATTTTTACAGGGAATACTAGTTACACGTATAAGCTATTGATACATATTTTTCTTTTGACCGATCATTTAATTGTAGAGAAGGACACCATTAATCATCATTCTGATTATAATACAAAATAAAAGCAGAGTGAAAATCTAATATCTTTATTCAGAATATGGAAACAGCAATATTCCTTGAAATATTAAGGAAAATATAAAGCATACCTAGGTTTCACCACAATTACAAGTTGCATCAGTAAATGTAATTGCTCTGTATTACAGCAATTACTTTAAACTGTTTAGCCTTCTGTCCATAGGAGGGTTTTGTTTTTCTAATAGTATCAGGCCATTAAATGTGCTGACCAGTGTTATCATTGAATTTTCCTTTCCTCCTAAATCTCATGACAATGAAAGCATTTCTGCAGAGTCTATACAAAGTCACTAGGCTGGAGCTTGTCACCCAGTAATAGACTCTGTCATTTATGAGTTCCCACTTTATGTCACTCCTGAATGCTTTCACCTGAACCATTACTGAGCAACCTGAAATGTGGGGATAAATCTGCCACTGTGTTCTGCATACAATGACAGATCATCTGAGGGTGAAAGAGTCTCAGTGAGAAGAGAGCCATTTCTATCACACCTCCCCTCTGCCTATGTATATGCATGCCTGAGCAGGACGAAACTCTGCTTTCTTACAGTGTTATTTATTGGAAGCTGTTACTCCGTTGCATTTTTCACTCACAATTTGACACTTCCTCCTACAATGTAGTTGCTGCAGCGAACACATCTTTTCTGTTGTAACTGCTGTCAGTAAAGGAGAGTTAATTTCCTTCTTGCTGATTCTCAATTTGAGCATCTATGTGCCAGGCATTCTGCCTGCAGTTTGCATTCATTATTTCATTTAGTTCTCATGGCAGCCCTATGGAATGGATATTATTGCCTCCCTTTTAAAAAATGTCCAGGTCACAAACATAGTAAGTGGTGCAATAACTATTCAACCTTGATTTCCTCTGATTCCAAACTCTCTGCCCTTTGAATGGGCTGCGTCTCTAGTGTTTGTGCACATAATGTATTATTAGCATTGCATTTAAAAAATGTTTTTAAGTCATTAAATATACATACAACTGCTGCATATAACTTAGATGTACAATTAAATC